>NC_041335.1:40591718-40626718 GCF_004354835.1 Perca flavescens
CAGAACCTTTACATTAGACGGACCATAGTGTCCAATGGCAGAACCTTTACATTAGACGGACCATAGAGTCCAATGGCAGAACCTTTCCCTTAGACGGACTATAGAGTTGAATGTCAGAACCTTTCCCTTAGTTGGACTATAGAGTCCAATGGCAGAACCTTTACATTAGACCATAGAGGTAAATGTAAAAGCTCTTTGAGTAAGAGTTAAGATTTTATAGAAACAGTCCATTTAAATTTAAAAAAAATTGTTTTGTGACAAAAGTGTTTGAGGCTTCGCTTTCGCTCCTAGTCTCTCTGGGTCCATCTCTCTCTGGGTCCATCTCTCTCTGGGTCCATCTCTCTCTGGGTCTGTCTCTCTCTGGGTCCATCTCTCTCTGGGTCTGTCTCTCTCTGGGTCCATCTCTCTCTGGGTCCGTCTCTCTCTGGGTCCATCTCTCTCTGGGTCCGTCTCTCTCTGGGTCCATCTCTCTCTGGGTCCATCTCTCTCTGGGTCCATCTCTCTCTGGGTCTGTCTCTCTCTGGGTCCATCTCTCTCTGGGTCCATCTCTCTCTGGGTCCATCTCTCTCTGGGTCTGTCTCTCTCTGGGTCCATCTCTCTCTGGGTCTGTCTCTCTCTGGGTCCATCTCTCTCTGGGTCCGTCTCTCTCTGGGTCCATCTCTCTCTGGGTCCGTCTCTCTCTGGGTCCATCTCTCTCTGGGTCCATCTCTCTCTGGGTCCATCTCTCTCTGGGTCTGTCTCTCTCTGGGTCCATCTCTCTCTGGGTCTGTCTCTCTCTGGGTCCATCTCTCTGGGTCCGTCTCTCTCTGGGTCCATCTCTCTCTGGGTCCGTCTCTCTCTGGGTCCATCTCTCTCTGGGTCCGTCTCTCTCTGGGTCCATCTCTCTCTGGGTCCATCTCTCTCTGGGTCCATCTCTCTCTGGGTCTGTCTCTCTCTGGGTCCGTCTCTCTCTGGGGTCTGTCTCTCTGGGTCCATCTCTCTTTGGGTCCGTCTCTCTCTGGGTCCATCTCTCTCTGGGTCCATCTCTCTCTGGGTCCATCTCTCTCTGGGTCTGTCTCTCTCTGGGTCCATCTCTCTCTGGGTCCATCTCTCTCTGGGTCTGTCTCTCTCTGGGTCCGTCTCTCTCTGGGTCTGTCTCTCTCTGGGTCCATCTCTCTCTGGGTCTGTCTCTCTCTGGGTCCATCTCTCTCTGGGTCTGTCTCTCTCAGGGTCCATCTCTCTGGGTCCGTCTCTCTCTGGGTCCATCTCTCTCTGGGTCCATCTCTCTCTGGGTCCGTCTCTCTCTGGGTCCATCTCTCTGGGTCCGTCTCTCTCTGGGTCCGTCTCTCTCTGGGTCCATCTCTCTCTGGGTCCGTCTCTCTCTGGGTCCATCTCTCTGGGTCCGTCTCTCTCTGGGTCCAACTCTCTGGGTCCAACTCTCTGGGTCTGTCTCTCTCTGGGTCCAACTCTCTGGGTCCGTCTCTCTCTGGGTCCAACTCTCTGGGTCTGTCTGTCTCTCTTTGGGTCCAACTCTCTCGGTCCGTCTCTCTCTGGGTCCAACTCTCTGGGTCTGTCTGTCTCTGGGTCCAACTCTCTGGGTCTGTCTGTCTCTCTCTGGGTCCAACACGCTCGGTCCATCTCTCTCTGGGTCCAACTCTCTGGGTCTGTCTGTCTCTGGGTCCAACTCTCTGGGTCTGTCTGTCTCTCTCTGGGTCCAACACGCTCGGTCCATCTCTCTCTGGGTCCAACTCTCTGGGTCCAACTCTCTGGGTCTGTCTCTCTCTGGGTCCAACTCTCTGGGTCCAACTCTCTCTGGGTCCAACTCTCTGGGTCTGTCTGTCTCTCTCTGGGTCTGTCTCTCTCTGGGTCTGACTCTTTCTGGGTCCAACTCTCTGGGTCCAACTCTCTGGGTCTGTCTGTCTCTCTCTGGGTCTGTCTCTCTCTGGGTCTGACTCTTTCTGGGTCCAACTCTCTGGGTCCAACTCTCTGGGTCTGTCTGTCTCTCTCTGGGTCTGTCTCTCTCTGGGTCTGTCTCTCTCTGGGTCCAACTCTCTGGGTCCGTCTCTCTCTGGGTCCAACTCTCTGGGTCCAACTCTCTGGGTCTGTCTGTCTCTCTCTGGGTCCGTCTCTCTCTGGGTCTGACTCTTTCTGGGTCCAACTCTCTGGGTCTGTCTGTCTCTCTCTGGGTCCAACTCTCTGGGTCTGTCTCTCTCTGGGTCTGACTCTCTCTGGGTCTGTCTCTCTGTGGGTCTGTCTCTTTCCCTCTCTTTCTCTCTGGGTCTGTCTCTCTCCCTCTCTCTCTCTCTCTCTCTCTGGGTCTGTCTCGCTATAGGGCCCACAAGGGCCCCCAAAAGGGAAGGATCCCAGCTGTCCACTGTTAAGGTACTGGGATTGTACAAATGTTCTGCCAGAGTTGTAAAGGGAGACCAAAGAGGAGATTAGAGTCGCACTGCAGGGGAGGGGTCGACAAAGCAACAACAATTGTGGAAAAAATCTCAAAGAAAATGGAAAAAAAGGTCAAAACCAGAGTGGTAAACAAACCACCCATATCCTCAGAGGGTTTGGATTGGGTGGGGGGTTATTATGTGGTACATGGTTTGATGATGTCACAGTGATGTCACTCTGAGAGGAGAAAGGAAAGGAAGTGCAGCCTCACTGCAGGGGAGGGGCCGCTGCTGACAGAGAGAGAGAGAGAGAGAGAGAGAGAGAGAGAGAGAGAGAGAGAGAGCTGGAGCCGTGTAGCATCGTTAGCAGCAAGCTAACAGACAGACAGACAGACAGAGGCTTCAGCTGTCCTCCCAAACAGCGTCAGGATCAGCAGGTTCTCCATCTTTCTTCCACTCTCTCTCCTGCTGAAGGAGAAGATGGATCCTTAGCCTCTCCTCCTTTTCCTCCTCCTCTCTTCCTCTCAGGATGCTCTGTGAGTATCTGCACCGATTCTCTGCCTGCATTAACCAGCCTTTGTCCTCTGAAGAGATAGACAGGCTGCAGTGTGTGTGTGTGTGTGTGTGTGTGGGGGGGGGATTGGCGTCTTCTTCTAACTGATTTGCATGACTATACACGCTGCGTCCCTGTCTCTGTGTGTGTGTGTGTGTGTGTGTGTGTGTGTGTGTGTGTGTGTGTGCGTGTGTGTGTGTTAGCCTGTCTTTAGTCTGCACACAGCTAGCCTGCTATGTTAGCATGTGACTAGGCTAGACACACGCTGTTAGCCAACATGTTCAGCTAAACCATGTTCACAATGGCAGACACACACACACACACTCACACAGACAGAGACAGACACACATACAAAGATGCACTTTCAGCTGTAAACTCCTTGGTAAGATAATGACAAGAGCTAAAGGACAGCAGATCATCCTTCATGTCAGGAGGGTGTGTGTGTGTGTGTGTGTGTGTGTGTGTGTGTGTGTGTGTGTGTGTGTGTGTGTGTGTCAGAGGTTAGAAGTCATAGCTGACTGGTTGTTGTGTTTTTATAATCAGCTGGTTTTATTTGACAGAAAAATATTTTTGATTGATGATTAAATTAAACCTGGACCCTATTTTCCTTTGCATTTGTGTCTAAGTGACTGATGTCTACCATGAAAGACCCTGAAAAGACCAAAGTCTGACACCATCTCACATCTAAAGACACTCTAGATTGTCAGAATGTCTCTGAGGTTTCAGTCTCAGTTTAGAAGATTATACCACGAAGACTTTAAACTTAGGATAATATCAAACACGTTTGATTTTGTCTGAACGTCCAGACATTGGACATTCAATTCAATAACGAGTTATCTCGAGACACTTTACAGATAGAGTAGGTCTAGACCACACTCTATAATTTACAAAGACCCAACAATTCCAGTAATTCCCCCAAGAGCAAACATTCAGTGTGACAGTGGCGAGGAAAAACTCCCTCTTGGGAAGAAACCTGGGACAGACCCAGGCTCTTGGTAGGAGGTGTTTGACGGGACAGACCCAGGCTCTTGGTAGGGAGTGTCTGACGGGACAGACCCAGGCTCTTGGTAGGAGGTGTCTGATGGGACAGACCCAGGCTCTTGGTAGGAGGTGTCTGACGGGACAGACCCAGGCTCTTGGTAGGAGGTGTCTGATGGGACAGACCCAGGCTCTTGGTAGGAGGTGTCTGACGGGACAGACCCAGGCTCTTGGTAGGAGGTGTCTGACGGGACAGACCCAGGCTCTTGGTAGGAGGTGTCTGATGGGACAGACCCAGGCTCTTGGTAGGAGGTGTCTGACGGGACAGACCCAGGCTCTTGGTAGGAGGTGTCTGATGGGACAGACCCAGGCTCTTGGTAGGAGGTGTCTGACGGGACAGACCCAGGCTCTTGGTAGGAGGTGTCTGACGGGACAGACCCAGGCTCTTGGTAGGAGGTGTCTGACGGGACAGACCCAGGCTCTTGGTAGGAGGTGTCTGACAGGACAGACCCAGGCTCTTGGTAGGAGGGGTCTGGTGGGACAGACCCAGGCTCTTGGTAGGAGGTGTCTGATGGGACAGACCCAGGCTCTTGGTAGGAGGTGTCTGACGGGACAGACCCAGGCTCTTGGTAGGAGGTGTCTGATGGGACAGACCCAGGCTCTTGGTAGGAGGTGTCTGACGGGGACAGACCCAGGCTCTTGGTAGGAGGTGTCTGACGGGACAGACCCAGGCTCTTGGTAGGAGGTGTCTGATGGGACAGACCCAGGCTCTTGGTAGGAGGTGTCTGACGGGACAGACCCAGGCTCTTGGTAGGAGGTGTCTGACGGGACAGACCCAGGCTCTTGGTAGGAGGTGTCTGACGGGACAGACCCAGGCTCTTGGTAGGAGGTGTCTGACGGGACAGACCCAGGCTCTTGGTAGGAGGTGTCTGACGGGACAGACCCAGGCTCTTGGTAGGAGGTGTCTGACAGGACAGACCCAGGCTCTTGGTAGGAGGGGTCTGGTGGGACAGACCCAGGCTCTTGGTAGGAGGTGTCTGACGGGACAGACCCAGGCTCTTGGTAGGAGGTGTCTGACGGGACAGACCCAGGCTCTTGGTAGGAGGTGTCTGATGGGACAGACCCAGGCTCTTGGTAGGAGGTGTCTGATGGGACAGACCCAGGCTCTTGGTAGGAGGTGTCTGACAGGACAGACCCAGGCTCTTGGTAGGAGGTGTCTGACGGGACAGACCCAGGCTCTTGGTAGGAGGTGTCTGATGGGACAGACCCAGGCTCTTGGTAGGAGGTGTCTGATGGGACAGACCCAGGCTCTTGGTAGGAGGTGTCTGACGGGACAGACCCAGGCTCTTGGTAGGAGGTGTCTGACGGGACAGACCCAGGCTCTTGGTAGGAGGTGTCTGACGGGACAGACCCAGGCTCTTGGTAGGAGGTGTCTGACAGGACAGACCCAGGCTCTTGGTAGGAGGTGTCTGATGGGACAGAACCAGGCTCTTGGTAGGAGGTGTCTGACGGGACAGACCCAGGCTCTTGGTAGGAGGTGTCTGACGGGACAGACCCAGGCTCTTGGTAGGAGGTGTCTGACAGGACAGACCCAGACTCTTGGTAGGAGGTGTCTGACGGTGCTGGTTGGGGGTGTGATGAACAGTGGCAATAATAGTCACAATAAAGATAATGAAATAGTAGTCGTAGTAGTTCGTGGCGTAGCAGGGCATCAGGAAATGTGTCTGATAAAACCTCCCAGTTAGAGAGGAAATGATCTAAACATATTCTTTATAAAACCTCCCAGTTAGAGAGGAAATGATCTAACATATTCTTTATAAAACCTCCCAGTTAGAGAGGAAATGATCTAACATATTCTTTATAAAACCTCCCAGTTAGAAAGGAAATGACCTAAACATATTCTTTATAAATCTTTACAATAATTCCCTGAAAGAACCATGCAGGCCTGCCTTGTTGCTCCGTCCACATCTTCTTCAGAACTGTCAGCGTGTAGCTTGTTAGCTCAAACTTTGTTGTCGTTTCCGTGGCGAGGGACATCTGGCAGACTATGTCTGCTAAAACTATACTTCTAAACAGGCAATTATCCTGGAAATATTCTTCCGTTGATCCAGACCAGGCCATAGACAACACTCTCTCTTCGTTCCTTGAATCTGTCTGATTATTTCGGGGTCTTGTACAGACAGAAGTTCCGCCTCTCCAGTTAGACATTTTCATTGGCATTTTGTGACTTCTTCTTCACCCTTGTGGTTTATTTCTTTGTTTGGCGCCAGTCACACGATAAAACCGCCATGAACACGCCCGCTGTGAACTGTGTGGATGTCGCGGTTGGGGCTCAACAGGACATGCGAGTAAAAACACGTGGATGTCATATTTGAATGTTCGTTTTTTTTCCAATAACAATTTTATCACATATTCAAATTTAGAATATCGGTTGACAGGAAAAGGTGAATTACTAACGATATAGGTTGTGTAACAGCTAGGGGTGGGGGAAAAACCAATACAGCAGAGTATCGCAATATTTTCTGTGGCAATACTGTATCGATACACAGACGCCGAGTATGGATCTATTATTATATATGTGTTGGTCAGTCTGTCTGCTTGATAATCTGATTTTGCAGCTTAAAATTGAAGTGAGATGAACAAACAGAGAAATGTATCTTTTTAGATAAAACAGATGCTGACAAAGTTTTCTTTTGGGGACATCATTTGAAATTGGGAAAAATTTGTAGTTGGAAAAAAAGTAATAAATTGCAATTTATCGCAGAATATTGCAATATGTTTAAATAATAATATTGTATCGTGACATAAAGTATCGCGATGATATCGTATCGTGAGGCCTCTGCTGATTCCCACCCCTAGTAACAGCTTACGCTGATGTGTTGTTGGCTGTTTGGGTCGGTACCGGAGCTGTTCTGGTCTGTTTCAGGTGTGTGATGTTTGGGTCGGTACCGGAGCTGTTCTGGTCTGTTTCAGCTGTGTGATGTTTGGGTCGGTACCGGAGCTGTTCTGGTCTGTTTCAGCTGTGTGATGTTTGGGTCGGTGCGGAGCTGTTCTGGTCTGTTTCAGCTGTGTGATGTTTGGGTCGGTACCGGAGCTGTTCTGGTCTGTTTCAGCTGTGTGATGTTTGGGTCGGTACCGGAGCTGTTCTGGTCTGTTTCAGGTGTGTGATGTTTGGGTCGGTACCGGAGCTGTTCTGGTCTGTTTCAGCTGTGTGATGTTTGGGTCGGTACCGGAGCTGTTCTGGTCTGTTTCAGCTGTGTGATGTTTGGGTCGGTACCGGAGCTGTTCTGGTCTGTTTCAGCTGTGTGATGTTTGGGTCGGTACCGGAGCTGTTCTGGTCTGTTTCAGCTGTGTGATGTTTGGGTCGGTACCGGAGCTGTTCTGGTCTGTTTCAGGTGTGTGATGTTTGGGTCGGTACCGGAGCTGTTCTGGTCTGTTTCAGCTGTGTGATGTTTGGGTCGGTACCGGAGCTGTTCTGGTCTGTTTCAGCTGTGTGATGTTTGGGTCGGTACCGGAGCTGTTCTGGTCTGTTTCAGGTGTGTTATGCGGCGGCTGCGTTGTGGTAGCCAGGAGTCGTTGCTAAGCGCCGGCTGTGTGTCGTCTCTGGAGCTCAGGATGGACCAATCGGTGGTCATCAAACCCGTCCACTCCTCCCTGCTGGGACAGGACTACTGCTTCGAGGTGACAAACTCACACAATCACACTTCCAAACCCTCCAGTGTTTCCGTGGTGATAACCTCTGACCCTGCGTCTCCTAGGTAACGACCTCGACAGGAACAAAGTGTTTCTCGTGTCGTTCGGCGGCAGAAAGAGATAAATGGATGGAGAACCTGAGGAGGGCCGTTCACCCCAACAAAGACAACAGCCGGCGGCTGGAGAACGTGCTGACGCTGTGGGTGGTGGAGGCCAAAGACCTGCCGGCCAAGAAAAGGTAGGGGGGGCTACACCTGGGGTAGGGGGGGGGCTACACCCAGAGAAGAAAAGGTAAGGGAAGCTACACACACATACACTACATAATTGTGAAAGTTAATAGATTGTTTCCTAGAGGAAGCATATCTAAGGTAAACAGAATTGGTCCAATCACAGAGCCTTGTGGAACACTACGCCTAACATTTTGCTTACTGTTCATCATTACAATATGTAGAAGTAACTGTCGCTGTCAGAAGTAACAGAGTATTTTTACTTCAGGTACTTCTGCGAGCTGTGTCTGGACGACAGCCTTTACGCTCGGACGTCCTGTAAACTGAAGACTGACAACATATTCTGGGGAGAACGTTTCGACTTCAGCAGCCTGCCGTCCATCAGCGCCGTCACCCTGCACCTCTACAAAGATACCGACAGGAAGCGGAAGAAGGACAAGAGCAGCTACGTCGGCCTGGTCAACATCCCCGTCGCCATGGTGACCGGCAGACAGCTGGTGGAGAAGTGGTACTCAGTGAGCACGCCCAGCACCCTCCGAGGTTTTTAATTTATTTAAGCTTCATTTAACCAGGAAATAGTCCCATTGAGATTCAGAATCTCTTTTACAAGGCAGCCCTGGCCAAGGCAGCAGCATCAGAGTCTCAACATACAGTAACCAACAGTAACAGGACATGTGCATTCAGTGGTCAAGTCCTTTATCCTAGCCTGGGAAAATCCTGCCAAACTTCCGGCAAATTTGAGATTTGCTCTGCAAGTCCGTCTGGCCAAGAGCCCATTTCCAATTTTTCCAAATTGAGGCACCAACCGTTGAGTTTTGTTGAGTTGGGTTTTACATGATGACAATGATGCAGCGACGTTGAAGCAGCATCTCCTTCATTGCTCTGAATGGTTGAAGGACTATCCAATTGCACCCAGAGGCATTTGAGCGGCGTCCCTTTGGAAATGGGCTGTGAATGAAGCTTCCCCAGACCCTTCTCAGTTACAGCTGAGAAGACTCTGGTGTACACCAGGCTCCCTTTATCCTATTTTTTAAATCTTCCATGCTAATGAAATAATCTAGATTAAGGTGACTTTGTATCTCACACCAAGATGACGGAGGAAAAACTTTAAAAGCACTTTCACCAAACACAGTACGGGTTCCAGGAATGTCGTACATTATTTGTCAGTGTGAAGGGTGCAGCTACCCACAGCTTTAGGTGCCAGTAGAGAACATCAATAAGAAGGCAGCTTGTAAAGAGAAGTATTCCAGTGCTCCAGACTATGGTTGTATAAAGAAGACAAACCAACTTTCTCATGGAACTTGCACTGATGTGTGCAGAGGTACGTAGATCAGTTTGACACTGTCAGACAACAGGTTCACTAAGTTCTAACAAGTAGTTTGAGCTAGTAGTAGGGATGGATACGATACTTAGCAATACTCTTATTAAGGGCTGTACCAAATACAATTTTTTGTGCTTTGAAGCTTCAGGACTAATCAAGAGTGGCGGTGTGGGAGTGTCACTGAAACGGCCCATTTGTGTGACTTCCTGTGAGCATGGGCGCTTTAGCTTGTAGCTAACGTCGGGGCTAACCCCCTTCACTTTAATCAGCAGGAGGAATTTAGCTTGGGTCTTATGGAGTTGTTGCATTTATTAACCGACAAATGGCCCAAACTGTACACACACTGCACTGCTACATTCACAGCTAACTGCTACGTTCACAGCTAACTGCTACGTTCACTTCTTACTGCTACCTTCACAGCTAACTGCTACATTGACAGCTAACTGCTACGTTCACAGCTAAATGCTATGTTCACAGTTCACAGCTAACTGCTACGTTCACGGCTAAATGCTATGTTCACAGTTCACAGCTAACGGCTACGTTCACGGCTAAATGCTACGTTTACAGTTCACAGCTAACTGCTATGTTCACAGTTCACAGCTAACTGCTACTTTCATGGCTAAATGCTACGTTCACAGTTCACAGCTAACTGCTACGTTCACAGCTAAATGCTACATTCACAGCTAAATGCTACATTTGCAGCTAACTGCTACGTTCGCAGCTAACTGCTACATTTGCAGCTAACTGCTACATTCTCAGCTACAAACATGCTCTCTAATTTCTCTGCTCACTCTGACACATTGACACACATGTGCGCTACATTATTCCTCACAGGAGTTATTTACTCGTTGTTTAGCAGAGCACAATTTAGTTTAAACATCATTCCCAGATGCTTGGACCCGGCAGGCGCCGAGCAGCGTTGAATAGAAACCCAAACTTTGATATTCGTTACCAGTTTAGCACCAGTTCTCCGTACCCACCCCTAGCTACAAGCGTCCAGGTCTGATGATGTTCACATTAGCTATGTTTCCATCGACCCGTTTTTATCCGAATTAAGTGATATCGAAAGAAAAATGCCGTCATGGAAACAGTAAAATCCGATTGAATATCATGAATATCGACTCAAAGAAAATACGTTCGGTCTCATCGGATTTTCTCTTGATCGATATACGGCTTATGCGATAAACGGTGGAAAACGATGGAAACGTTATTTGCCGAATAAATAATGAATTGCGATTAAGTTTTAGGTCATTTTATGGTTGCAACCCGCAATAAAACGAGGAAGAAGTTTCAGTTCATTTCCACCCAGTATTTCCGCTCTGTTTGCACACATGACAGGTGTCAACAAAAACAGATCTAAGTGGACAAACGAGGAGACAAGATACTTTTTTAATTTAATTTACCAGAAAAATATAACGGCTATTTTAGATAACAAAAATCTAAGAAACGCCATCATTTATCAGGAGCTCGCGAAGGAAATGACCAACAAAAGGTTACGACGGGGACATTCTAAAACGCTTAACGTGAAAAAGCTTAACGTGGTTTAATGTATCTAAACAACGATCAATCATCACCAGATTTATCATGGTCATATCTTGTCATTAACACTTAAGCCTGTCAAAAAAACTAAATCGAAATCCAACGATTATAGAAGTTATCTCACGTAAATGTTTTCTTCATCAGTGGCCGTATGGCGAGGAAAAAGCTTAACATGGTTTAATGTACCTAAACAATGATCAATCACCAAATTTCTCTCTCATATTACCCATCATAACCACGGAAAACTGTCAAATAATCCAACCCAATGTCCAATTATTATGGACATTATCTGACATAAAGAGTTTCTGCTTCAGGGCAGCGGAGCGGCTGGGGGTTGACTCTCCACGGTTCTCATTGGCTTTATAAGTCCTAATGTGAAAAAGCTTAACGTGGTTTAATGTACCTAAACAACGATCAATCATCACCAAAAATCCTCTTCTATATTGCTCATCATAACCACTTAAAACGGTCAAATCTAACCCAATGTCCAAATGTTATGGACGATATCTGACACATTTACGTGAGATAACTTCTATAATTGTTGGATTTCGATTTAGTTATTTTGACAGGCTTAAGTGTTCATGACAAGATATGACCATGATACATCTGGTGATGATTGATCATTGTTTAGATATATTAAACCACGTTAAGCTTTTTCACGTTAAGCGTTTTAGAGTGTCCCTTACGATAAGCCGTGGGACGTCCTGCGGAGTAAATGGAAGGAGTTCAAACAGCGATCACGGCTCAAAAAAGAGAGTTGTCTCGCAGCGGTGTCGGAGGGAAAATATAAGGCAAGTTCCACCTTTTTGATGAGCTGGATCAGATCCTCGGTCAAAGGCCGATCGGAGCTTATAGCTCGGCTTCTAATATTAACAACAACAACTACTTCTGTCTAGCAAAACTTTGTTCGCAAAAGTTCGCTTGAATGTTGTGCGATTCAGTGCAAAAATGAATGGAAACACCTTAAAATGTCTCAAATCAATTCGATATACCAATTTAATCGCAAAACAGCACGTGACGTCATTACGCACAGGTTTTTATTCGCTTTAAAGCTGTTGGATGGAAACACACTTTCACACTCAGCTTTATTCGCATGAGTTTTTTTACCGAACTTCAGATAATTCGATTGACAAGTGGATGGAAACTTAGCTATAGTTTCCTGTTTCAGGGAAGTCGTCGGTGCCGACAGTGCGTATCAAAGCTCGGTACCAGAGCATCGCCATCCTGCCGATGGAGCAGTACAAAGAGTTTGCCGAGTACATCAGCTCCAACTACCTGCTGCTCTGCAACACGCTGGAGGCCTCGCTCAGTCTGAGGGCTAAAGAGGAGCTCGCTGCTGCACTGGTCCACATCCTGCACAGCACCGGGAAGGCCAAGGTAACCACAACACCCTCTCTGCATAAATAAAGTTTTACCGGACTGAATGAGGGTGACCTTTGACCTCCTTTTCTGCAGGACTTCCTGACGGACCTGATGATGTCGGAGGTGGACCGTTGCCGTGACAATGACCAGCTGATCTTCAGAGAGAACACGCTTGCGACGAAAAGCATCGAAGAATACCTGAAGTTGATTGGACAGAAGTACCTGCAGGATGCCCTCGGTACAATCACACACACAAAGTCACACACACACACACACACACACACACACACACACACACACACACACACACACACACACACACACACACACAAACACACAAACACACACACACACACACACACACACAAACACACAAACACACACACACACACACACACACACACACACACACAGACATACACAGACCAGAAAGAATTGTAAAATCATTCAATATGTTAACAGGCTTATCAGATCACAATCTAACTCTTGTCCCTAGGAAACTTATCAAAAAACCTTTCCATTCCTGTGCTAGAGAAAAAAAAGAAACTATTACAACCCCTAAAAGTAAATTTCAAAACGTTGTAGCTGCAGCTAACCAAATTCAATGGGATGAAATGTTGCCTTTAGTTGACTATGAAAAAGACAGCCAAATATTTTTAAAAACACTTGAGAAAACTATTAAAGAAAAACTAAAAATCAAGCACAAACAACACAAAACCACTGTACCCTGGATAAACCCAGGAATCATAAAACTCATGAAAATGCGAGACCAAGCCCTAAAAATAGCAAATAAAACTAAACTCACTCATGACAGAGGACGTTTTACCATGTTGAGAAATAAAGCTGTAAGAACATTAAGAAAAGGCAGATTTCTTTCTCACTATAATCGAATAATATAATATAATCGAATATAAAATCTAATGGAAATGCTAAAATAATATGAAAGAAAAATGACAGGTGATTGCCCTAAAGGACAAAATACTATAGAAATTAACATAAATGAACAACTAACAAATAATACTGAGGTTGTAGCGGAGGCGTTCAATCACTATTTTATTGATTCTGTGGCTAACATAGCAAGCTGTTTTGCACCTGAGAAAACATACACTCCTCCAATAGACACATGTCAATCAGTTTTCAGTTTAATAAACATCACAGTATCTGAGGTATCAAAGACCATTAAATCACTCAGATCATCAAGATGCAAAGATATTTTTGGTATGGATACAGTGATGCTCAAGGAGCTCAGTACAGTCACATGCCCCTTTACCAAAATTATCAATCTGTCTATTTCACAAAATATGTTCCCAAGCATGTGGAAACCAGCTATTGTTGCTCGTATTTTCAAAAGTGGAGATCCTCATTCCATGTCAAACTATAGACCTATCAATATATTGCCCACAGTGTCTAAGATTGCAGAGAAACTGATAGCAAAACAAATTATTAACCATCTAAATACCACACCCTATGCTCTCCACCCTATGCAGTTTGGCTTTAGAGCAAACTACTCCACAGAGACCGCGACTTGCTTCTTTACTGAAAACATCAGAGGTCTATTGGACCGAGGTGGGGTTGTTGGTGCCATGTTCCTGGATCTCAAGAAGGCCTTTGACACCATCAATCATAAAATCTTGCTGACAAAATTACGCCGTTTCAGTTTCTCCTCAGATGCGCTTAAATGGATTGAGTCTTACCTCACTGACCGCTCCCAACATGTCCGAGTCCAGTCATTTAAATCAGTCTGTCCACTGGTCTTCCTCAAGGATTAAATTTAGGACCTTTGTTGTTCTCACTTTATATTAATGACCTCCCGTCCGTCTGTTCTGATGGTTCTGTGCAGATGTATGCTGATGACACCGTAATCTATGTTCATGGTAGTGATATCTCTCAGGTGGCTGAGAAGCTCACTATCACCATGGTTAATATTACAGCTTGGTTGAAACAATCCTGCCTGAAGTTGAACACATCAAAAACATGTTATTTCAAGACCCACAGAAACTTTAGTGTTGAGCCGGATGTTTTAGTGTTAGGGGAAAGGCTGCAGATCGTGTCTGAAAACCAATATCTGGGGGTTTTAATTGATTCAAAGTTTTCATTTACATCACATGTAAAAAGGGTCTGTAATCGAATCAAATTCAACCTCAGTAACTTTAGATACATTCGCCATTGAATGTCCACACAGGCAGCAAATATGTACGTGCACTCTATGATCTTCTCACATATCACTTACTGTTTACCCATTTGGTCACAAACTAGTGTAACATCTCTGAAACCGCTGCAATCACTTTATGAACAAACTGTTAAAATCCTGGACAAGAAACCAAGGCTTTTCTATCCTTGTCCAATTTTACAAAAATACAAATTACTTAACTGGGAAAACATGGTAAAATATTCAAAACTATGTCTTGTCTATAAAATTATTCACGGTTTATTATCTCCTCCTCTCCACCAGTTGGTCAACATCCGAACAGCTGATCACAGCAGAACCAGAGGTGCAGTGAGGGGAGATTGTATTATTCCATTTAGGAAAAGTGTATTTGGCCAAAATTCTTTCTCTTTTCGAGCTGCTACTGAGTGGAACCTCACCCCCATAACCATCAGAAATCTAAATAAATATAGTACATTCAAGATCCAGTTAAAGAAATGGCTCATTGATAATCAGAGCTGTCAACATTACCATTAACTTCTTGACCTGCTCTCGCTGCCCCCTGCTGGCTGCAGGGGCTGCTTGTGTGTGTGCCTGTGTTCATGTCTTATTTGATGTTTGTCTGATTGTGGTCTGCTGTGCTCCTATTGTAAATTTTAGCTTAATAGCACTTTTTATCAAATGTATTTTAAATGTTATATTGTTATATAAATGTGTAATTTTACCTTCTTTTAGGGTGACTTTTTTACCATCTGTCTTGGGACTGCAGATGAAAAATAGCCTTCTGGCTAACTCTGGCATATTGACAGAAATGTGTATTAATATACACTGTCCCTGTAATAAATCAATAAAATAAAAAGCACACACACACACACACACACATGCACACACACACACACACACACACACACACACACACACACACATGCACACACACAGACACACACATGCACGCATGCACACACACACGTGCACACACACAAGCACACATGCACACAAACACACATGCACACACACATACATACACACACACACACACATGCACACACACACAGACATACACAGACACACACACGCACACACACACAGACATACACAGACCAGAAAGAATTGTAAAATCATTCAATATGTTAACAGGCTTATCAGATCACAATCTAAAAAAAAAAATCTTGATCATTACAAACTGGAAGATGGTGAACAGTAAAGCTGCTCTCAACTGTAACATTATCAAACTATTTTGATAATTGATGAATCGGTCTGAGTCATTTTTCAAACTTTTGTGTGTCTCTCTCTGTGTGTGTGTCTGTGTGTGTGTCTCTGTTTGTGTGTGTGTGTGTGTGTCAGGTGAGTTCATTAAAGCTCTGTATGAGTCCGATGAGAACTGTGAAGTGGACCCGTCTCGCTGTGCAACCTCTAACCTCTCAGAGCATCAGGCCAACCTGAGGATGTGCTGCGAGCTCGCATTCTGCAAGATCCTCGACTCCTACAGGTGCACACACGTACACACTGTACACGCACATACACACTGTACACACTGTACACACACACACACTGTACACACTGTTCACACATACACACTGTACACACACATACACACCATACACACCATACACACTGTACACACTGTACACACAAATATACACACATACACACTGTACACACACACACACACACACACCCACATATTTTATAACCTCCCCCTCCTCTCTCAGGGTCTTCCCCCGGGAGCTGAAGGAGGTGTTTGCGTCATGGCGACAGGAGTGCTGTAACCGGGGGCGACCGGACATCAGCGAGCGTCTCATCAGCGCCTCGCTGTTCCTGCGCTTCCTGTGTCCAGCAGTGATGTCGCCGTCGCTCTTCGACCTGATGCAGGAATACCCCGATGAACGCTCCGCCAGAACGTTGACGCTGATTGCCAAAGTTATCCAGAACCTCGCCAACTTCAGCAAGTAAGTCCAGGCTCTTATTCTGAAGGAGCTGCAGGGGTTTTACTGTGAAGGAGCTGCAGGGGTTTTATTGTGAAGGACCTGGAGGGCTTTTACTGTGAAGGAGCTGGAACGCTTTTACTGTGAAGGAGCTGGAGGGCTTTTACTGTCAAGGAGCTGGAAGGCATTTACTGTGAAGGAGCTAGAGGGCTTTTACTGTGAAGGAGCTGCAGGGCTTTTACTGTGAAGGAGCTGCAGGGCTTTTATTGTGAAGGAGCTGGAGGGCTTTTACTGTGAAGGAGTTGGAGGGCTTTTACTGTGAAGGAGCTGCAGGGCTTTTACTGTGAAGGAGCTGCAGGGCTTTTATTGTGAAGGAGCTTGAGGTCTTTTATTCTGAACGAGCGGCAGGTCTTTTACTGTGAAGGAGGGCTTTTACTGTGAAGGAGCTGGAGGGTTTTACTGTGATTTTTGTAAACCCGTTTCCTGTTCCCTGTCTGTGTTTCTACCCTGTTTCCTATTCCCTGTGTCTAAGGTTCGGGACTAAAGAGGAGTACATGTTGTTTATGAATGACTTTGTGGAGCATCAGTGGAGCAGCATGCAGCGTTTCCTGCAGGAGATCTCCAACCCTGACGGGCTTAACCACACCGCTGGCTTCGACGGCTACATAGACCTCGGCCGTGAACTGTCCAGCCTGCACACGCTGCTCGCCGAGATAGACCAGGTAACACGCCGAGATAGACCAGGTAACACGCCGAGATAGACCAGGTAACACGCCGAGATAGACCAGGTAACACGCCGAGATAGACCAGGTAACACACTGCTCACCGAGATAGACCAGGTAACACACTGCTCACCGAGATAGACCAGGTAACACACTGAGATAGACCAGGTAACACGCCAAGATAGACCAGGTAACACGCTGCTCGATGAGATAGACCAGGTAACACACTGAGATAGACCAGGTAACACGCTGCTCGCCGAGATAGACCAGGTAACACACTGAGATAGACCAGGTAACACGCTGCTCGCCGAGATAGACCAGGTAACACGCTGCTCGCCGAGATAGACCAGGTAACACGCTGCTCACTGAGATAGACCAGGTAACGCACTGAGATAGACCAGGTAACACACTGAGATAGACCAGGTAACACACTGAGATAGACCAGGTAACACGCCGAGATAGACCAGGTAACACGCCGAGATAGACCAGGTAACACGCTGCTCGCCGAGATAGACCAGGTAACACACTGAGATAGACCAGGTAACACGCTGCTCACCGAGATAGACCAGGTAACACACTGAGATAGACCAGGTAACACGCTGAGATAGACCAGGTAACACGCTGCTCGCCGAGATAGACCAGGTAACACACTGAGATAGACCAGGTAACACGCTGCTCGCCGAGATAGACCAGGTAACACGCTGCTCGCCGAGATAGACCAGGTAACACGCTGCTCACCGAGATAGACCAGGTAACACACTGAGATAGACCAGGTAACACGCCAAGATAGACCAGGTAACACGCTGCTCGCTGAGATAGACCAGGTAACACACTGAGATAGACCAGGTAACACACTGAGATAGACCAGGTAACACGCTGCTCGCCGAGATAGACCAGGTAACACGCTGCTCACTGAGATAGACCAGGTAACGCACTGATATAGACCAGGTAACACACTGAGATAGACCAGGTAACACGCCGAGATAGACCAGGTAACACGCCGAGATAGACCAGGTAACACGCTGCTCGCCGAGATAGACCAGGTAACACACTGAGATAGACCAGGTAACACGCTGAGATAGACCAGGTAACACGCTGCTCACCGAGATAGACCAGGTAACACACTGAGATAGACCAGGTAACACGCTGCTCACCGTGATAGACCAGGTAACACACTGAGATAGACCAGGTAACACGCTGAGATAGACCAGGTAACACGCTGCTCGCCGAGATAGACCAGGTAACACACTGAGATAGACCAGGTAACACGCTGCTCGCCGAGATAGACCAGGTAACACGCTGCTCGCCGAGATAGACCAGGTAACACGCTGCTCACCGAGATAGACCAGGTAACACACTGAGATAGACCAGTTAACACGCTGAGATAGACCAGGTAACACGCTGAGATAGACCAGGTAACACGCTGCTCGGCGAAATAGACCAGGTAACACGCTGAGATAGACCAGGTAACACGCTGCTCGGCGAAATAGACCAGGTAACACACTGAGATAGACCACGTAACACGCCGAGATAGACCAGGTAACACGCTGCTCATCGAGATAAACCAGGTAACACACTGATATAGACCAGGTAACACGCCGAGATAGACCAGGTAACACGCTGAGATAGACCAGGTAACACGCTGAGATAGACCAGGTAACACGCTGCTCGCCGAGATAGACCAGGTAACACACTGAGATAGACCAGGTAACACGCCGAGATAGACCAGGTAACCCGCTGCTCACCGAGATAGACCAGGTAACGCACTGCTATAGACCAGGTAACACACTGATATAGACCAGGTAACACGCCGAGATAGACCAGGTAACACGCTGCTCACCGAGATAGACCAGGTAACACACTGAGATAGACCAGGTAACACACTGAGATAGACCAGGTAACACGCTGAGATAGACCAGGTAACACGCTGCTCGCCGAGATAGACCAGGTAACACACTGAGATAGACCAGGTAACACGCTGCTCACCGAGATAGACCAGGTAACACACTGAGATAGACCAGGTAACACACTGAGATAGACCAGGTAACACACTGAGATAGACCAGGTAATACGCTGCTCGCCGAGATAGACCAGGCAACACGCTGCTCACCGAGATAGACCAGGTAACACGCTCACCGAGATAGACCAGGTAAAACACTGAGATAGACCAGGTAACACGCTGAGATAGACCAGGTAACACGCTGCTCGGCGAAATAGACCAGGTAACACACTGAGATAGACCAGGTAACACACTGCTCGCTGAGATAGACCAGGTAACACGCTGCTCACCGAGATAGACCAGGTAACACACTGAGATAGACCAGGTAACACGCTGAGATAGACCATGTAACACGCTGATATAGACCAGGTAACACACTGCTCACTGAGATAGACCATGTAACACGCTGAGATAGACCATGTAACACGCTGAGATAGACCAGGTAACACACTGCTCACTGAGATAGACCAGGTAACACACTGAGATAGACCATGTAACACGCTGAGATAGACCAGGTAACACACTGCTCGCTGAGATAGACCAGGTAACACACTGAGATAGACCATGTAACACGCTGAGATAGACCAGGTAACACACTGCTCGCTGAGATAGACCAGGTAACACACTGCTCGCTGAGATAGACCAGGTAACACACTGAGATAGACCAGGTAACACGCTGAGATAGACCAGGTAACACACTGATCACCGAGATAGACCAGGTAACACGCTGCTCACTGAGATAGACCAGGTAACACGCTGCTCGCTGAGATAGACCAGGTAACACGCTGAGATGGACCAGGTAACACGCTGAGATAGACCAGGTAACACGCTGAGATAGACCAGGTAACACGCTGCTCACCAAGATAGACCAGGTAACACGCTGCTCGCCGAGATAGACCAGGTAACACACTGCTCGCCGAGATAGACCAGGTAACACGCTGCTCGCCGAGATAGACCAGGTAACACACTGAGATAGACCAGGTAACACGCTGCTCACTGAAATAGACCAGGTAACACGCTGAGATAGACCAGGTAACACGCTGCTCACCGAGATAGACCAGGTAACACACTGAGATAGACCAGGTAACACGCTGCTCGCTGAGATAGACCAGGTAACACGCTGCTCACTGAGATAGACCAGGTAACACGCTGAGATAGACCAGGTAACACGGTGCTCGCCGAGATAGACCAGGTAACACGCTGCTCACCGAGATAGACCAGGTAACACACTGAGATAGACCAGGTAACACACTGAGATAGACCAGGTAACACGCTGCTCACTGAGATAGACCAGGTAATACACTGAGATAGACCAGGTAACACGCTGCTCGCCGAGATAGACCAGGTAACACGCTGCTCGCCGAGATAGACCAGGTAACACGCTGCTCACTGAGATAGACCAGGTAACACACTGAGATAGACCAGGTAATACACTGAGATAGACCAGGTAACACGCTGCTCACTGAGATAGACCAGGTAACACGCTGCTCGCCGAGATAGACCAGGTAACACGCTGCTCGCCGAGATAGACCAGGTAACACGCTGCTCGCCGAGATAGACCAGGTAACACGCTGCTCACCGAGATAGACCAGGTAACACACTGAGATAGACCAGGTAACACGCTGCTCGCTGAGATAGATTAGGTAACACGCTGAGATAGACCAGGTAACACGCTGCTCGCTGAGATAGACCAGGTAACACACTGAGATAGACCAGGTAACACGCTGCTCACTGAGATAGACCAGGTAACACACTGAGATAGACCAGGTAACACACTGAGATAGACCAGGTAACACGCTGCTCGCTGAGATAGATTAGGTAACACGCTGAGATAGACCAGGTAACACGCTGCTCGCTGAGATAGATTAGGTAACACGCTGAGATAGACCAGGTAACACGCTGCTCGCCGAGATAGACCAGGTAACACGCTGAGATAGACCAGGTAACACGCTGAGATAGACCAGGTAACACACTGAGATAGACCAGGTAACACGCTGCTCGCTGAGATAGATCAGGTAACACACTGAGATAGACCAGGTAACACGCTGCTCACCGAGATAGACCAGGTAACACACTGAGATAGACCAGGTAACACGCTGCTCACCGAGATAGACCAGGTAACACACTGAGATAGACCAGGTAACACGCTGCTCACCGAGATAGACCAGGTAACACACTGAGATAGACCAGGTAACACGCTGCTCACTGAGATAGACCAGGTAACACGCTGCTCACCGAGATAGACCAGGTAACACGCTGAGATAGACCAGGTAACACGCTGCTCGCTGAGATAGATCAGGTAACACGCTGAGATAGATCAGGTAACACGCTGCTCGCCGAGATAGACCAGGTAACACGCTGCTCGCCGAGATAGACCAGGTAACACGCTGCTCGCCGAGATAGACCAGGTAACACGCTGCTCGCTGAGATAGATCAGGTAACACGCTGAGATAGACCAGGTAACACGCTGCTCGCTGAGATAGATCAGGTAACACGCTGAGATAGACCAGGTAACACGCTGCTCGCCAAGATAGACCAGGTAACACGCTGCTCGCCGAGATAGACCAGGTAACACGCTGCTCACCGAGATAGACCAGGTAACACGCTGCTCGCCGAGATAGACCAGGTAACACGCTGCTCGCCGAGATAGACCAGGTAACACGCTGCTCGCCGAGATAGACCAGGTAACACGCTGCTCGCCGAGATAGACCAGGTAACATACTGAGATAGACCAGGTAACACGCTGCTTGCTGAGATAGACCAGGTAACACACTGAGATAGACCAGGTAACACGCTGAGATAGACCAGGTAACACGCTGCTTGCTGAGATAGACCAGGTAACACGCTGCTCGCCGAGATAGACCAGGTAACACACTGAGATAGACCAGGTAACACGCCGCTCACCGAGATAGGTAACACACTGAGATAGACCAGGTAACACACTGAGATAGACCAGGTAACACACTGAGATAGACCAGGTAACACGCTGCTCACCGAGATAGACCAGGTAACACGCTGAGATAGACCAGGTAACACGCTGAGATAGACCAGGTAACACACTGAGATAGACCAGGTAACACGCTGCTCGCTGAGATAGATCAGGTAACACACTGAGATAGACCAGGTAACACGCTGCTCACCGAGATAGACCAGGTAACACACTGAGATAGACCAGGTAACACGCTGCTCACCGAGATAGACCAGGTAACACACTGAGATAGACCAGGTAACACGCTGCTCACTGAGATAGACCAGGTAACACGCTGCTCACTGAGATAGACCAGGTAACACACTGAGATAGACCAGGTAACACACTGCTCGCTGAGATAGATCAGGTAACACGCTGAGATAGATCAGGTAACACGCTGCTCGCCAAGATAGACCAGGTAACACGCTGCTCGCCGAGATAGACCAGGTAACACGCTGCTCGCCGAGATAGACCAGGTAACACGCTGCTCGCCGAGATAGACCAGGTAACACACTGAGATAGACCAGGTAACACGCTGAGATAGACCAGGTAACACGCTGCTTGCTGAGATAGACCAGGTAACACACTGAGATAGACCAGGTAACACGCTGAGATAGACCAGGTAACACGCTGCTTGCTGAGATAGACCAGGTAACACGCTGCTCGCCGAGATAGACCAGGTAACACACTGAGATAGACCAGGTAACACACTGAGATAGACCAGTTAACACACTGAGATAGACCAGGTAACACGCTGAGATAGACCAGGTAACACACTGAGATAGACCAGGTAACACGCTGCTCACCGAGATAGACCAGGTAACACACTGAGATAGACCAGGTAACACACTGAGATAGACCAGGTAACACGCTGAGATAGACCAGGTAACACACTGAGATAGACCAGGTAACACGCTGCTCACCGAGATAGACCAGGTAACACGCTGAGATAGACCAGGTAACACACTGAGATAGACCAGGTAACACGCTGAGATAGACCAGGTAACACACTGAGATAGACCAGGTAACACGCTGCTCGCTGAGATAGATCAGGTAACACACTGAGATAGACCAGGTAACACGCTGAGATAGACCAGGTAACACACTGAGATAGACCAGGTAACACGCTGCTCACCGAGATAGACCAGGTAACACGCTGAGATAGACCAGGTAACACACTGAGATAGACCAGGTAACACGCTGCTCACCGAGATAGACCAGGTAACACACTGAGATAGACCAGGTAACACACTGAGATAGACCAGGTAACACGCTGCTCACTGAGATAGACCAGGTAACACACTGAGATAGACCAGGTAACACGCTGCTCACCGAGATAGACCAGGTAACACACCGAGATAGACCAGGTAACACACTGAGATAGACCAGGTAACACACTGAGATAGACCAGGTAACACGCTGCTCACCGAGATAGACCAGGTAACACGCTGAGATAGACCAGGTAACACGCTGAGATAGACCAGGTAACACACTGAGATAGATCAGGTAACACAACAAAGGCTGTCACTGGAATGGTGTTCTGAGCTAACGTTAGCAATCAGACACAGCAAAGGCTTTCACTGGAATAATGTTCTGAGCTAACGTTAGCAATCACACAATCATAAATAGCCACAACGTTTTTCAAAATGATTTCCATCTTCTGTTATTGTATGTAAAGAGAAAAGTTTATTATTTTATGAATTTCACAAATTTCTCTATGATACGGTATGCCGTAAACCGTTTAAACCTGAGCATGCACGACTCACATCAGGTAGTGACACCAGGTAACTCTCTGATATACACCAGGTAACTCTCTCTGATATTTTTTGTTTTTTATTATGTTGCTATGGTAACTATGGGAAACTATCGTTCAAGATATAAACAGTACTGTGGACCCTGAACTGTAACTTTAAAAACTCTCGTTTGTCTGTCTCCCTGTCTGTCTGTCTTTTTCTGTCTGTCTGTCTGTCTGTCTGTCTCTTTCTCTGTCTGACTCTCTGTCTGTCTGTCTGTCTCCCTGTCTGTCTGTCTTTCTCCCTGTTTGTCTGTCTCTCTGTCTCCATGTCTGTCTTTCTCCCTGTCTGTCTTTCTGTCTTTCTCTCTGTCTCTCTGTCTCCCTGTCTGTCTGTCTGTCTCTTTCTCTGTCTGACTCTCTGTCTGTCTTTCTCCCTGTTTGTCTGTCTCTCTGTCTCCATGTCTGTCTGTCTCCCTGTCTGTCTTTCTCCCTGTCTGTCTTTCTCCCTGTCTGTCTGTCTGTCTGTCTGTCTCTCTCCAGTCCTGCCTGTCAAAGCTCGGTCCTCTTCCTCGGATCGTCAGAGAAGTGTCGGCGGCTCTGGCTAACCCAGGGGGCGTGGCCTACCCCGGGGGCGTGGCCTACCCAGGGGGCGTGGTCTACCCAGAGGCCATCTCTGTTTCCTCTCCGGAGCCTCAGCGGATGGTGTCTCCACCCCCTCTGTCTCCACCCCTCTCTCCTCCTCTGGCGGCGTGCAATCCTTCCCTCGGCCTGCAGGGCGGCGTGGGACTGGACGGAGGGTTAGCATCGTGGTTCCTTTTAGCATTAGCATCTGTGGGCGGGGGGCGGGACTTAAAGCCTCTACACACCATACGGGTGTTTTCAGTTCTTCTGGCTGCTTGAACTCTGCTCAAGATGGAAGTGGGCGGAGCTTTGATGGAAGTTCATTACATCACAAATCTTTTCTACCAATTAGAATGAAGAACTGTGATTGGTCCCGCCCTAACAGGAGACTCAGGAAGATGTCAATCAAACAGTCTAAACAAAGGTCCCCCAGTTTGGGGCCACGGGCCAAGACTGAATTGTGTATTTGCAGATCCATTTTATATTTTCAGATCATTTTTTTGTGAGTTTTTAAATCTTGATTTTGTATTTGTGGAATGTGTTCTATATTTACAGATTACACATTTACACACAACAACTCTTACTGAGACATATCTCATCCCATAATAAACGTTTCCCTGAGCAGAGGTGTCAGCCAGAAGAGCTGTCGTATCCAAGGGTAACACATTGATTAATGTTCCTCTGAACACAGCAGCAGTTATTTATCATTTATTATATTAATCATTCAATATTCTATACAAAATGATTGATCTGTAATTATTTTAGTCAGTGATTCTGTGTGTGTGTCTGTGTGTGTGTGTGTGTGTGTGTGTGTGTGTGTGTGTGTGTGTGTGTGTGTGTGTGTGTTTGTCTGTGTGTGTGTGTGTGTGTGTCTGTGTGTGTGTGTGTGTGTGTGTGTGTGTGTGTGTGTGTGTGTGTGTGTGTGTGTTTGTCTGTGTGTCTGTGTGTCTGTGTGTCTGTGTGTCTGTGTGTGTGTGTGTGTGTGTGTGTGTGTGTGTGTGTGTGTGTGTGTGTGTGTGTGTGTGTGTGTGTGTTTTAGTTTGGTTGATTTCACCAGACTTCCGTCTCCAACTCCGGAGAACAAAGATTTGTTCTTTGTCACTAAAGGATCCAGTCTGCAGCCGGCCTCAGGTAACCTCTGACCTTTGACCTCTAATGTCTGACCTTTGGTATCCTCTGACCCCTAACGTCTGACCTTTCACCTCTGAACAACTTCCTATCTCTAAATATTGGGACATTTTCACAAACTCTTATGTCTCTTTTTTTCCCTAAAATGTTCTATTTTTTTTCTCTAAATACATAAATAATATTAACTAGAAAATTCCGCATGAAAGTTTGACAGTGTGCCTACTACTTGGTACACATCCGAATAACACCGGCTAACAGTAAATCTGCTGTTTGACATGTCCTGTAAAGAGAAGACAAAACGGACTACTGTAAAGAGTCTCCATGATAGGTGTGTGTGTGTAAGAATTTTTTTCTATGGTGATTTCCACAATGAGGGAGTAGAGGAGGGAGGGGCAGACAGTATCTTCCATGGATCATACATGTCCATTTAATGATAATTATACCTGTTAAGTTTGTTTTCTAATTCAAAAACGTGGGTCCAAACGGCAAAAATATTATCATCACAGAGAGATAAAGGTCTGGTGAACGCATTGATGTGGTGTCAAATATATGGGACACAGAGCAGGTAACAAACAGGGAACCGTCTGCATCCTTCCAGATATTTTTTTTCATTGTTTCTATCGGCAGTTGGTATGAACAGAGCCAAAAGTTTAAGTCCGGTGGAATCCATAGTTACATGTCTGCGACCGGCACAAGATTTTCTACATTTTGACCAACCATGATGTATGAAGAGTGAAAACTGTAGGGGAGAGAGTAATTTGTTTGGAAAGATTTCTGAGAATCGTACTGCAGCTCCCCCCTCTGTTCTCCACTCTCAACATTCCGGCCACATACACACACATCGGAAAATATGAAACGGTCTGAAAACTCAACGATACATGAACTGTGATTTTGTAGAAACCGTGCTTGATATCCGTATGACCACGCAGCCCAATAAAGGCCAAAGTCTTGTCTTCGGTTTACACTTTTATTTATTTTTTTACATTAAAGTATGGTAATACAGTATAGCCCCAAGGAGGGGTTGTTTTGAGCGATTTCCCAAAGATTTCCCATTAAA
This sequence comes from Perca flavescens, assembly GCF_004354835.1. NCBI lineage: Eukaryota > Metazoa > Chordata > Actinopteri > Perciformes > Percidae > Perca > Perca flavescens. Next base: position 40,618,056 of record NC_041335.1, read on the forward strand.
GTCTATGGGAAATTTCGCTGCATTATTTTTGCAGATTTTGTGAAAACCGTGCGGCAAATCTCTTAGATAAGTCATAGCACACCATTCCCGATCGTTACACACGTTTCTATGTATTTTGTGTGCATGTGTTGGTAACGCTCTTTGACTAGTAGCAGGACAAAAATGTGGCGGAACAAGTATGAGGGATAATAGTCATTCTGCTGATTGCTGTTATTGCAGCACATCGACTGAATAAATAATTTGTCTAACTATCTCTTGTTACTCTGGACACCAAATTAAAATGATATCTGAACCAAAAGTTGATACAAAACACCAAATGTACCCCAAAATCTTTACAGAGTTATGTTGTTCCAACAACTCTGGTTACCCTGACCCTTCCTGATGCTTTGATGTCCCTTCTAGTCCCTTCTTGTCCCTTTGATGTCCCTTCCTTTCCCTTTGATGTCCCTTCTTGTCCCTTTGATGTCCCTTTGATGTCCCTTCCTTTCCCTTTGATGTCCCTTCTTGTCCCTTTGATGTCCCTTCCTGTCCCTTCTAGTCCCTTCTATTCCCTTTGATGTCCCTTCCTGTCCCTTCTAGTCCCTTTGATGTCCCTTCCTTTCCCTCTGATGTAACTTCCTGTCCTCTGTCACTTCCTGCAGGCCTGCAGGGTTCTCCGGCGGCGAGCTCTTCATACTCTGAGCCCACCGAGATGGAGGCGGGGCCAGATCTGACCGCCGAGAGCCGCAGTCTGTCTCTGGTCGACCTGCAGGACTCCTCCCCTAGTGAGGGCCTCGATGACGGCCAATGGCAGCGCAGGACGGGGCTCCTCCCCCTCTCCTTCCAGAACCCCGTGTACCACATGACCACCACGTCGCCGCGGCAACCGCAGACGGATGCCACACCCTCGGATGGCTCGGCGGGGTCCCAGGGGAACGCAGACGACAGGGGCGCCATGGCAACCAAGCCGGCGTTTCTCACCCAGATGTCTGTTGGGCTGGGGGGGGCAGAGAGGGGGGAGAGGATGTCGGCCATGTCGAGCAGCAGCAGCGGCGAGGAATACTCACGGCGAGCGCTGACCGACACGCTCACAGGTAACAGCCTCAGGTTCATTATTATTTATAAAAGTTAATTATTATTATTATTAGGGTCAGACCTTCCTCCACAGCGCTGCGGAGGAGGGTCTGGCTAGTCCACACAGCATTCTTGGATGGGAGAATAACGTGCTCTGGATTATTGGCATTTCTTTAAACCAATCACAATCATCGTGGGCGGGGCTAAGTTCCGGACAGAGCCACAGAGCCTCTGCTAAATAGTCTAAGGAAGGAACTTGTTTTTGTGGAACGTGTATACGTTCAAAAGTAGTTTTAGTCGTGCAACAGAAAATTCCGATTGGACAGACAGTCTAGCTAGCTGTCTGGATTTACCCTGCAGAGATCTGAGGAGTAGTTAACCATAGTCCTCACAAATCCACCGGAGGTTAGAACGCCAACACAGAGACAGAGGAAGTGAAAAGTGAAAGAGCAGCGCTTGTCCCTCCCTCATTACAACCACTGAGGTGCCCTTGAGCAAGGCCCTTAACCTCCAACCGCTCCAGTGGAGCTGCTCAGTGGCCAGCAGACCAGACTGTGGTTGTAATGGGCAGCTTCCAGTATGAATGTGGTCAGATCAGACTGTGGTGGTACTGGGCAGCTTCCAGTATGAATGTGATCAGATCAGACTGTGGGTGTACTGGGCAGCTTCCAGTATGAATGTGATCAGATCAGACTGTGGTGGTACTGGGCAGCTTCCACACTGTAAAAAGCAACCTATAGAATCTACTCAATAAATGTGAGGTAACAATTTGCACTCAGTCTGTTTGGGTAGATTTCACCATATGTTTTGAGTGAAGCATATCTACATTTAACAGCTATGATACACTAAAAGAAATTAGGTAAAGTCTACCTAATATTTCTCAATACATTACACAACTGATTACTTATAAAAAAGTAAGTAACATTACCTCTTGATTGTAAGCACTTACTACTTAATAATTGTTATTAATAATTGAACAATATGACTAATTAATCATTACTTATTCAGGGAAGGTAAACTTTACTTTAAAAAAATTATTGTCAGACACAGGAGATATTTGATCATGTCAATTTCTTTTAATCAATGAAATGTTCAAAAAAATAAGGACAGGAGGAGGTACAAAAGAACCCTCTCCACTCTGCTTATTCAACTGAAACAAGTTTCTTCAACCCTTCATATGTGGATTCCAGTTTGTTTGTTATACCAAACATGAACATCTTACATTTTTTTATATGTTTGAGGAACATATGCAGATATTTGCAAAGCCTTATGGGATTGTTGAAGATAACCAGTCAGTCTGTGCCTGAACAAAAAACAGCATTTTCCACATCTCAACACCGTGTCCCTTTGGTTAAATGAATTAACAGCCTAGTACCAGTCAGAAACACACTGAGTTCAGTCCTTGCTCAACCAATATGTATCTTTTGAATAACATTGATCCATGAGATGATATGCATTTGAATGTAGTGAATTTCAATGTGACACTGCTCTTTGGGAGATGAAATTGTCTGATTGCATTGTACAGTGAGCATTCTTCAGCACCAACAGTAAGTTCCCAGGAAACAGTCTGTGCCTGAACACGGTGACAAACAGTTCATCATTAGCTTACTTTTGAGGCTCTGGACCTTCTTGAGCAGCTTTGCTCTGTCAAGCACCAAAAGAGTTTCTGAAAAACTTTAAGTATACTCAAGCTTCTTGGAATACTCAAGTTTGAGAGCGTAGATCAATCCCATCAACAGCACACATGCCTTGGTTGGGTTTCCACACACGTTCAGCACTTTGTTTCCCTCCATCGCAATCAACACATCTGCTGTATGCTCCTTGGCTGCAGGATTATGGATCACAAGCACCTTTATGGTTTAGCCCATGTTGTCCTCATTTTCATCCTCCATGTTAAAAAAAGAAACAAAAATATGCACGTTTAAGTTAAGGACAATAACAAGATACTATCCCAATACATTTATTGATCATGTTTTCTTGGTTAAGCCAAATCAACCCAAGTAGAGTTTGTTTTTAATAATCAGCACTTCAATACAATTCAGTGACAAATTAAAACTGTGACTTTATTGCCTATTTCTCACCTCAAATGTTTTTAAAACCCTATTTTAGTAACTGATTAGCAGTAATGTGAGAAAGTTTGCATAAAGTATGTTGGTTTAAAAACCTGCATTATTAATATAACCAAGTTACATTATGATTTTAATTGTGGATAGACCTCCTGCCTCATTACAAACTAAACTGACATTAGAAGGGGTGGCATGTCTGTCCCATAATGGTGGCTGTGCCAAGTATACACAGTTTCTATGTACTATATATGTGTGTGTGTGTGTGTGTGTGTGTCTGTGTTATCGGAAATTAAACCATAGTATCAGGGCAATCCTATGTGTAACCATGTGATACCTTGAATTGATCGATCATTTAATAACATACCTAGCAATCTTGGATGAAATCTTCTTGATGTTCCCCAAGGTACTCAATGAGGCGACAAACAACTGCATCCCTTTTTCTCTCTCGACACATTGGGACTGTGAATAGATGCATTTAGTGATTAACTTATTTCTACAAATTCTTTACACTTATTAGTGAAAAAAAAAGAAAATAATATATATATATATATATATATATATATATATATACACACACACACACCTCATTTACAGTGTATTTGTGTATTGTAGTTAGCGTATGCGTGTAACAGAGATTGACCGGTTGTTGCACTGCCCTCACAGTTGAGTTCACCCTTTTTTATCCACCCCTATCTCAATTGTATTGTATATTAATTAACAAACGGATTTGGTAAGATGAAAGCTGAGTAAGCCAAACTTTATGTAGCTAAGGTTGGCCTAAAATTTATTTTCTCAAAAGCAGGTAATGTCGGGGCTTATCAATACTATTAGGTAACCTTACTGTATCTATCCGGCTACCTAGCTAACGTTAGGTGACATTACCTGTAATGTTAGCTAACAGTTAGCTTACATTTGGAACCTACATGGTTCAGCCGTGAAAGCAATAACGTTACATTGTGACACTGTCAAATGCCACGACAGGTAACGTTAGCTAGTTTGAAGTAACGTAACTAACATCTCTTCCAACAATCTCCACATTGCTACGTTTTAGTAACATTAGAAGCTAACGTTAGCCTTTCAACTCTGGCATTAGCTAGCTAGCTGGCTTTTCGGTAGCTTGCTAACTTTTAATGACAGACTGCCATTGAGTAACTTGTTAACAGCCTAGAGAAGCAAGCCAAATATACACTCTAAACCAACCATTAAATAAGTTTATTACACACAGCAACCTGTTAAAAAGGAATCTTACCTTAGTTAAACCGAACAGCTTGACTCCAGTGTCCCGCCAGTGAAACGATAGAACATGGCCAAGAACCAGCACTGACGCATGTTCACTCTGAACTGCAGACTTATCATTTTGGGGTAGATTTTATTATATTTGTTTAGGCTGCAAATGTTACTGTTATAAAATATGTAATGTAGGTAGAATTTACCCATTATTGTATATTTGCTTGCTGACTAATATATTTGCAGTAAAATTTAAACAATTTGCATGTGTTGTATTTACTACCCTCCAAAATCCGTTTTTACAGTGCAGGTATGAATGTGACCAGATCAGACTGTGGTGGTACTGGGCAGCTTCCAGTATGAATGTGATCAGATCAGACTGTGGTTGTACTGGGCAGCTTCCAGTATGAATGTGGTCAGATCAGACTGGTGGTACTGGGCAGCTTCCAGTATGAATGTGATCAGATCAGACTGTGGTGGTACTGGGCAGCTTCCAGTATGAATGTGATCAGATCAGACTGTGGTTGTACTGGGCAGCTTCCAGTATGAATGTGATCAGATCAGACTGTGGTGGTACTGGGCAGCTTCCAGTATGAATGTGGTCAGATCAGACTGTGGTGGTACTGGGCAGCTTCCAGTATGAATGTGGTCAGATCAGACTGGTGGTACTGGGCAGCTTCCAGTATGAATGTGATCAGATCAGACTGTGGTTGTACTGGGCAGCTTCCAGTATGAATGTGGTCAGATCAGACTGTGGTGGTACTGGGCAGCTTCCAGGTATGAATGTGGTCAGATCAGACTGTGGTGGTACTGGGCAGCTTCCAGTATGAATGTGGTCAGATCAGACTGGTGGTACTGGGCAGCTTCCAGTATGAATGTGGTCAGATCAGACTGTGGTGGTACTGGGCAGCAGAGGTGTCAAGTAACGAAGTACAAATACTTTACTGGAGTAATTATTTTACAGCATACTTTTTACTTCTACTCCTTACATTTTCACGCAATTATCTGTACTTTCTACTCCCTACATTTTAAAAATAGCCTCGTTACTCATATTTCAGTTCGGCTTGTTTTCATTCCAGCTCGTCAGTCATCGTTCAAAAAAACACACACACACAAAAACCTATCCAGATCGCTCCATCCGGAGAGAGTGAATTTGATTGTGGTTGGATGAGAAGTATAAACATAGCTATTCCGACACCCTATTGGTTTGTACGCGATCCATAACACCTGTACAGACCCGGTGCTAATACGCCACCGGTGCCTTAACGGCCGTTATCTACCGGACCGAATAGCAACACGGATTTCGGTGCCTTAGGTGCCTGCGCAATGCTCCGAAAACGGACGATAGAGGGAACTGAACATCGCCGCACGGGACGCTAGTCAACACTACAGTTGGAAGCAGGTTAGCCGAGCGTTAGCTAGAAGATGGAGTAAACATGATAAAATGCTGAGAGCTAAACGGTGTAAAGTGTGTCTGTATTTCACTGGAGAGGAGTCTGACACCAGACTGTAGCTGCCGTTGTCTGAAAAACACAGAAGAGATGTAGCCTACGTGTCACCTTTTTCAGCCCTTCTGAGTTTGCAGGTATGATTTTAATATACTGTAACATTATTATAGTCATATGATTTTGTCCCCGCGTTTTAGAGTTGTCCTTAATGACATTTCCCCCCCTTACATCAGGGGTCTTGAACGTTTTTTAAGCCAAGGACCCCTTAACTTAAAGTGAGATGTAGCAGGGACCCCCTACTACATATTGTATGAAATTAAGTTTCATATTAAACTGGGCCTTCAATAACTGTTAGGGTAACCTAAAGCCTTCTTACGTACCTTTTTTCATAAGCTATTAAAATATTCATTGTTGGCATGATTTTATAAATCATATTTTAATGTTACATAATATGTGGCACAGTAAATCTAGGATTAACTGTATCTGTGGGCTGATATCTTAGTGACTACCTTACCTATAGGCCAGTAAGCCTATCATCAGTGGGAATTTATATTTGCTAATAATAGGTTGGAATTATGTTAAGGCATTTTATTTATTTTTTTAAAGACTCAAAAATGTACAATAATTTGGAGGCCCCCCTGCAATGACTCTGAGGACCCCCTGTTGAAGATCTCTGCCTTACATTACTTTTACTTTTATACTTTAAGTAGTTTTGAAACCAGTACTTTTACACTTTTACTTAAGTAAAAAGCTTGAGTTGATACTTCAACTTCTACAAAAGTCTTTTCAAACCCTAGTATCTATACTTCTACTTGAGTAATGAATGTGAATACTTTTGACACCTCTGCTGGGCAGCTTCCAGTATGAATGTGTAACTGTGCGAATGTGATCAGGGCGTTCCTGCAAAAGAGAGACTGCCTCTCAGTGAACCTTCCCTGAATAAATAAAGGTTAAAAAAAGAAGGTCGGCTCCGGAACAATGCCAGAAGTGGAATGTCGGGGATATAGACTCGGGTGTTGGTGAACGTTAGCTTCTCTGTGTCTCCAGATCTGGAGGGAGTTTGGTCCTGAGACAGAAACACGTCTCACACTAGTGTTCTAGTGTTAAATGAGGCCCCGCCCCCTTTAGGAGACAGGAATCTCTCGTTAGTAACGAGGATCTGTGTATACAGCGTCTCTAACAGGCTCCTCCCCTCAGGTGGCCCCGCCCCCTTTAGGAGACAGGAAGCTCTCATTAGTGACGAGGATCTGTGTATACAGCGTCTCTAACAGGCTCCTCCCCCTCAGGTGGCCCCGCCCCCTTTAGGAGACAGGAATCTCTCGTTAGTAACGAGGATCTGTGTATACAGCGTCTCTAACAGGCTCCTCCCCTCAGGTGGCCCCGCCCCCTTTAGGAGACAGGAATCTCTCGTTAGTAACGAGGATCTGTGTATACAATTGTCTCTAACAGGCTCCTCCCCCTCAGGTGGCCCCGCCCCCTTTAGGAGACAGGAATCTCTCGTTAGTAACGAGGATCTGTGTATAGAGCGTCTCTAACAGGCTCCTCCCCCTCAGGTGGCCCCGCCCCCTTTAGGAGACAGGAAGCTCTCGTTAGTAACGAGTATCTGTGTATACAGCGTCTCTAACAGGCTCCTCCCCCTCAGGTGGCCCCGCCCCCCCTCGGCAGTCCTCCACCGGTCCCCAGAGACGCATCGATCAGCCCCCTCCCTCCTCTGCTCCTCCGGGGCCTCCTCGGGGCCGCACGCCTCCCAGCATGCTCAGCGGCGGAGGCTCCGCCTACCCTCCCCGCCCGGCCTCCGGCAGCATGATGTCATCCAGCCCTGATTGGCCGAGCAGCGGCCAGTCACGGCTCAGACAGACGTCGTCCTCGTCTAAAGGAGACAGCCCCGAGAAACAGCGGCTCGCCGCCAAGGTAACCGTGCGCACGGTAACCGTACACACGGTAACCGTATGCACCTCTTTATTGTTTATTTAATTTATTATTAATACAGCAATATGAAACACAAAGGTAACCAAGGTAACCATATGCACGGTAACCGTATGCACCTCTTTATTCAAACAGAGATATGAAATGCAAATGACTGAGCTGGCATTTGTTTCAAATTTCTTTATTAGGATAAACCCCTTGAGATGTATCATCTCGTTTTCAAGGGGGTCCCAACATATAACACAGTAATTACATAACAACAGAGAAGTATAAGATATAAAAAAAAAAAAACACCACCTGCATATATTCATCAATACATTACAACCACCAAAAGGCCAAAATGGCCAATAAAAAGTAAATAAGTAAACAAGTAAGAAGTAAAGAGAGAGAAATAAAGTTGAGTAGAGTGCCGAACTTCATAGTTTGATGTATAAGGTACAAGATGCTGTTTTAAATAAGGAGGATAATTGAAATAAATACAATCAAATATAAGTTGAAGCCAGTGTGTGTGTCTTCTACTACTTAGAGATGACCAATTGAGTGCATTATACATTATACAGTTTTGTAAATTATTCATTTTTAAAATTAATTTCCAAGTGTGTGAATAACCTTGCACCAGAAATATTTTGTCAATTAGTAGTGAAACTAAAGAGCGGAATAAGAACTAGAGGCACAATAAGTGGTAACTGTATGGCGGCAAAACGTAGAACAACATTTGGTCAGACATCATTTTCAGTAAGAGGCATAAAATTGTGGAACGTTTTACCATTAGAAATTAAAACATTGACCGAACTCAAGGTTTTTAATACACATTTAAAGCAGTGGCTGAAACTGAAACAACTCTGTGAACACTGACTATACAAGATATAAGACAATTCATACAAACATAATGTTGCATATGTTAGCATGCATAGCATACTTTTGTGTTCTTGTATTATTAAGT
>NC_041335.1:40629218-40706718 GCF_004354835.1 Perca flavescens
TGGTGTGTTCAGGTGTTCAGCAACCCGTGGTGTGTTCAGGTGTTCAGTAACTCGGTGTTGTGTTCAGGTGCGGCTGGAGGACACCGAGAGCAGACTGAGGAGGCTGCAGGATGATAAAGACCTCCAGATGAACAGCATCATCAGCAGGTACAACATCTACAGCAGCTCCTTACACACACAAACACACACAGAGACACACACACACACAAACACACAGACACAGTAAAGGTGTTCAGTAACACTGTGGTGTGTTCAGATGTTCAGAAACCCGTGGTGTGTTCTTCATCCTAAAGTGGTTGTGAGGGACTCACAACCACTTTAGGATCCCAAAATTACAGATTTGTTTAATATTTTATAGTAATTATAATAGAATAGTATATATGTGACACCTACATATTTAATATATGACATGTAGGCCATGAATATCTGTAAACTGCTGAGAGAGAGAGAGAGAGAGAGAGCCTGATTACCTCCGCTGATTACGACAGAAATTAGCATCGGCCAATGAGATTGCGCATTTAGAGTTAAATCCTCCCTTTTACTTTCACGATTGGTTGCTGATAAAAAGGAAATGACCATATTTGGATCCAACAGCATTGTAGAGGAGAGAGAGAGCTTTCCAACGGTATATGTGATGACAGGGTGCAGACAGCGATCGCGGAGCAGTGGGATGATTTAGAACACCAACTTTTGTTGAATTTAGGAGAAATCTACCGACGCAGACAGATAAAGTGTAGTAAAATAAAGACCTAAATGTATATTTCGGAATTTTTTCACCACAAGTCTGAAAGAAGACTTTAAGATGTTATTGAACATTAATAGCCCAAAATCTCAAAATTGACCAGTTAAAAAAAACGATGTTTTTGCCTGCCGTGTCTCGCCTTAAACAGAACATGGATTAATAATCCACAACAGATAGAGTCCTAACAGATAGAGTCCTAACAGATAGAGTCCTAACAGATAGAGTCCTAACAGATAGAGTCCTAACAGAAATAGTGTCCTAACAGAAAGAGAGTCCTAACAGATAGAGTCCTAACAGATAGAGTCCTAACAGATAGAGTCCTAACAGAAAGAGACTCCTAACAGAAAGAGACTCCTAACAGAAAGAGAGTCCTAACAGATACAGTCCTAACAGAAAGAGAGTCCTAACAGAAAGAGAGTCCTAACAGATAGAGTCCTAACAGAAAGAGAGTCCTAACAGATAGATTCCTAACAGATAGAGTCCTATCAGAAAGAGACTCCTAACAGAAAGAGAGTCCTAACAGATACAGTCCTAACAGAAAGAGAGTCCTAACAGAAAGAGAGTCCTAACAGATAGAGTCCTAACAGATAGAGTCCTAACAGAAAGAGACTCCTAACAGAAAGAGAGTCCTAACAGATACAGTCCTAACAGAAAGAGAGTCCTAACAGAAAGAGAGTCCTAACAGATAGAGTCCTAACAGAAAGAGACTCCTAACAGAAAGAGAGTCCTAACAGATAGAGTCCTAACAGAAAGAGACTCCTAACAGAAAGAGAGTCCTAACAGATACAGTCCTAACAGAAAGAGTCCTAACAGAAAGAGACTCCTAACAGAAAGAGAGTCCTAACAGATACAGTCCTAACAGAAAGAGAGTCCTAACAGATAGAGTCCTAACAGAAAGAGACTCCTAACAGAAAGAGAGTCCTAACAGATACAGTCCTAACAGAAAGAGAGTCCTAACAGAAAGAGAGTCCTAACAGAAAGAGAGTCCTAACAGATACAGTCCTAACAGAAAGCGAGTCCTAACAGAAAGCGAGTCCTAACAGATAGAGTCCTAACAGAAAGAGACTCCTAACAGAAAGAGTGTCCTAACAGAAAGAGAGTCCTAACAGATAGAGTCCTAACAGATAGAGTCCTAACAGATAGAGTCCTAACAGAAAGAGAGTCCTAACAGAAAGAGAGTCCTAACAGAAAGCGAGTCCTAACAGAAAGAGAGTCCTAACAGAATGAGAGTCCTAACAGAATGAGAGTCCTAACAGAATGAGAGTCCTAACAGATAGAGAGTCCTAACAGATAGAGAGTCCTAACAGATAGAGAGTCCTAACAGAATGAGAGTCCTAACAGAATGAGAGTCCTAACAGAATGAGAGTCCTAACAGAAAGAGAGTCCTAACAGAAAGAGAGTCCTAACGGATAGAGTCCTAACAGATAGTCCTAACAGATACAGTCCTAACAGAAAGAGAGTCCTAACAGATACAGTCCTAACAGAAAGAGAGTCCTAACAGAAAGAGAGTCCTAACAGAATGAGAGTCCTAACAGAATGAGAGTCCTAACAGAATGAGAGTCCTAACAGATAGAGAGTCCTAACAGAAAGAGAGTCCTAACAGAATGAGAGTCCTAACAGATAGAGAGTCCTAACAGAATGAGAGTCCTAACAGAATGAGAGTCCTAACGGATAGAGTCCTAACAGATAGTCCTAACAGAATGAGAGTCCTAACAGATACAGTCCTAACAGAAAGAGAGTCCTAACAGATACAGTCCTAACAGAAAGAGATTCCTAACAGAAAGAGTCCTAACAGAAAGAGAGTCCTAACAGAAAGAGTCCTAACAGAAAGAGTCCTAACAGAAAGAGAGTCCTAACAGAAAGAGTCCTAACAGATAGAGTCCTAACAGAAAGAGTCATCACTGAGCTTGTCTGCAGTTTGAGGGTTATATCTTTCTTCCCTTAAGTTACCAGCTAAAGCTAGCGATAGCTACACCATTTTAGGCAAACAAAATGTTCCAATTAACGGAGGTTAAAGCTGCCTACTCACCTCTCTGTCTGCCTGTCTGTAATCTGTCCTTCTGTGTGTCTGCCTGTCTTTCCGCCTGATTGTCTCTAACCTGTCTGCCTGTCTTTTTGTCTGTCTGCCTGTCTGTCTGTCTGCAGGTTGATGGCAGTAGAGGAAGAGCTGAAGAAAGATCACTCTGACATGCAGGCTGTGGTCGACTCCAAACAGAAGATCATTGAGACACAGGTACCTGTCTTTCTGTCTGTCTGTCTCTGTGTCTGTCTGTCTTTCTGTCTGTCTGTCTGTCTGTCTGTCTGTCTGAGACAAAGTCTGTATCTTAAGATAAGCGTCTCCATTTCCTGTACAAAGTGAAGCCAATCTCACTGCCTCCCTACCTGTCTCTCTGTCTGTCTCCCTCCTTGTCTCCCTGCCTGTCACCCTACCTGTCTCCCTCTCTGTCTCCCTCCTTGTCTCCCTACCTGTCTCCCTCCACGTCTCCCTGCATGTCTGTCTCCCTACTTGTCTCCCTCCTTGTCTCCCTGCCTGTCTGTCTTCCTACCTGTCTCCCTCCCTGTCTCCCTGCCTGTCTGTCTCCCTCCTTGTCTCCCTACCTGTCTCCGTCCTTATCTACCTACCTGTCTCCATACCTGTCTCCCTGCCTGTCTGTCTCCCTACCTCCATATCTGTCTCCCTACCTATCTCCCTGCCTATCTCCCTCCCTGTCTCCCTGCCTGTCTCCCTGTCTATCTCACTCCTTGTCTCCCTCCTTGCCTCCCTGTCTCCCTGCCTCTCTGTCTCCCTCCCTGTCACCATACCTGTCTTCCTACCTGTCTTCCTCCCTGTCTCTCTACCTGTCTGTCTCCCCACCTGTCTCCCTCCTTGTCTCCCTACCTATCTCCCTCCTTGTCTCCCTCCCTGTCTCCCTGCCTGTCTCCCTGTCTATCTCACTCCTTGTCTCCCTCCTTGCCTCCCTGTCTCCCTGCCTCTCGGTCTCCCTCCCTGTCACCATACCTGTCTTCCTACCTGTCTCCCTCCCTGTCTCTCTACCTGTCTGTCTCCCCACCTGTCTCCCTCCTTGTCTCCCTACCTGTCTCCCTCCTTATCTACCTACCTGTCTCCCTCCCTGTGTCCATACCTGTCTCCCTGCCTGTCTGTCTCCCTACCTACCTGTCTCCCTCCCTGTCTCCATATCTGTCTCCCTACCTATCTCCCTGCCTGTCTCCCTGCCTGTCTATCTCCCTCCTTGTCTCCCTCCCTGTCTCCCTGCCTGTATCCCTCCCTCTCTCCCTGTCTCCCTGCCTCCCTGTCTCCCTACCTATCTCCCTCCTTGTCTCCCTCCCTGTCTCCCTGCCTCCCTACCTGTCTCCCTACCTGTCTCCCTCCCTGTCGCCCTACCTGTCTCCCTGCCTGTCTGTCTCCCTCCTTGTCTCCCTCCCTGTCTCCATACCTGTCTACCTCCCTGTCACCCTACCTGTCTACCTCCCTGTCACCATACCTGTCTCCCTTCCTGTCTGTCTCCCTCGTTGTCTCCCTCCTTGCCTCCCTGTCTCCCTCCCTGTCTCCCTCCTTGTCTCCCTCCCTGTCTCCCTACCTGTCTCCCTGCCTCCCTGTCTCCCTGCCTCCCTGTCTCCCTACCTGTCTCCCTCCCTGTTGCCCTACCTGTCTCCCTGCCTGTCTGTCTCCCTCCTTGTCTCCCTCCCTGTCTCCCTCCCTGTCTCCATACCTGTCTCCCTACCTGTCTCCCTGCCTGTCTGTCTCGCTCCCTGTCTCCCTACCTATCTCCCTGCCTGTCTCCCTCCTTGCCTCCCTGTCTCCCTGTCTCTCTGTCTCCCTCCCTGTCTCCCTACCTGTCTCCCTGCCTGTCTGTCTCCCTGCCTGTCTGTCTCCCTCCCTGCCTCCCTACCTGTCTCCCTCCCTGTCTCCCTCCCTGTGTCCCTCCCTATCACCCTACTTGTCTCCCTCCCTGTCTCCCTCCCTGTCTCGCTGCCTGTCTGTCGCCCTACCTGTCTCCCTAACTGTCTCCCTGCCTCCCTGTCTCCCTCCCTGTCTCCCTCCCTATCTCCCATACCTGTCTCCCTCCCTGTCTCCCTGCCTGTCTGTCGCCCTACCTGTCTCCCTACCTGTCTCCCTGCCTCCCTGTCTCCCTCCCTGTCTCCCTGCCTGTCTGTCGCCCTACCTGTCTCCCTGCCTGTCTGTCTCCCTGCCTCCCTGTCTCCCTCCCTGCCTCCCTGCCTGTCTGTCTCTCAGGAGAAGAGGATAGCCAGTCTGGATGCAGCTAACAGCCGTCTGATGGCGGCTCTCTCTCAGCTGAAGGAGCGCTACGCTGTGACATCACAGAGGAACGGCCTGTCTCCTAGCAACTCCTCGTCTCTGCAGATCACCGAGAACGGAGAGTTCCGTAACTCCGGCAACAACTGCTGAGCCGGGCCAACCAATCAGCGCTGAATCTGACTCCGCCTCCCCTCACTTCCCATTTTAATTTTGCATGTTTCCTTTTTGAACATCTTACAAAGTCTGACATCATATCCTGTTTCCGTTTTGCTACTTCCTGCTGAGAGCCACAAACTTCCACCGGCCAACCTGCACGTGTTCATCGTAGATCAGCTGGTCCTGCACACGGCTGCAGCTGATTGGACGAACACTCCCCTCGGTGGGGGTTAAAACACACCAACGTGAACCTCTCTCTGATGTCACTGAGCAGCGTCTGAACCTGACACGGGTCACTTCAGCAGATGGTTACCGGTTCTCCAGAGGCCGAGAGCCGAGCTGGACCATCCTCATTTACATAAAGTCGCCTGGATTCAACGTCATGACAACGAGGAGCGGGAAACTCAACGCCCCGTCTCCCAGAATGCATTGCCCGGCTGCTCACAGAGACAACAAATGGGAAGCGTGGAAATGACGCTAAAACAACTCTGGATTAACTGTTATTTAGTTAAATTTAGTTATATTTACACACACACACACACACACACACACACACACACACACACACACACACACACACACACACACACACACATTCCCATACACATATACACATACACACACAAACACATACAGATACACACACAGACACATACATACACACACATACACATACACACACAGACACACACATATACACAGACACACACAGACACACACACCTTGAACTCCTGTCCAATGGTTGAGTGTATGGTTCCATCTCTGATCTCTGATTGGACGAGCTGCTGTGTATTTGAAAGTGAAAGTTGTTTAAAGAGACAGTTTGAATATATTTGAGATGTGTTTAGATCCTGGCATTAAAGGGACAGTACGACACTCTAGGTTAGCCTAGCTTAGCACAAAGACTGGAAGCAGAGGGAAACTGTTAGCCTAGCTCCATGCGTTGGCCGCTCTGGGCTTCCGTACTTCAGAGTTTGACTTTAGTTTGTGTTTCAGAGAATTTACTGATTTTAATGTAAATGTAGAAAGATTTTATTGTAAAACAGGAAAAGTTTAAATTGTGATGAAAGTCTTTCTGCTGTGTTCACCGTGCTTCTGTCTCTGATATTTATCTTCAATATTTATAAACTATTACACCCCCAGACTGTTGCTATGGTGATCACTGAGACACACACACACACACACACACACACACACACACACACACACACACAGACACACACCTGATACCAGAGACGGTGCCCAGACTTTGGTCTTAACCCTCCATCACTTTTCCTAAAACTTCCCACATTCAGAACCTACAGTTTATTTCTTGCCTACAAAAATCTCAGAAGTGGATTTAGTGATTAAACAGTGTGACCGTTCAAGCGCTTTGCATTGTGGGATACATTTGTACCGTAGTATGCTAGGTAGACTTGTCTGATGTATACTGTAGATTTTCAAATCAGTACATGTGTGTATTTCTGGCATACAGCAGATAGTGGGTGGTTATGTAAATGAGGAAGATGGTGGCGCCCGTAGGGATGGGTACTGAAACCCGGTGCTAATATGGCCCCGGTTCCTAATCGACCAGTATCTACTGGACTCAAATAACAGCCCATTTCTTATTTTGGACCCTCTTAAATGCCTGCGCCGCCCTCTGGTGCTCTGAAACATGGGTTACAGGCAGCAGAAGGGTCTAACGTGTGGCTGTATTTCACTGGAAACAGTCTGCAGCTAAAGACACAGAGGAGCCTTTTGATTAAGGATCAGCTCAGTAGGGGTGGGATCGGGCCGAATTTTTCTGTCCGATCCCGGCCCGCGTCCGACAGAACTGTGACTGAACCCGGCCCGACCGGCATCAAGAGATTTCTGTCCGAGCCCGACCCGGCCCGACACCGTTAAAATCTCTTTTTTTTTCTCATCCTTATGACACATGTAGGCTACGTGTGTTTGTATGGAAAGCTTTTATTAAGCAGCTGTAAGGAAGGACTCAGAAATGTCAACAGATGAGGTCATCCACACAGTTAGGTCATCAGCACAGTGAGGTCATCAGCACAGTGAGGTCATCAGCACAGTGTGCACACGGGGCAACAAGCACACGTTAACACAGGCGCACACAAGAGGCCCAGTCATATAATTGAAATAAAATTAACATATGCCGAGACAACTATGTGGAAATACTTCCACACAGTAGACTTTCCTTCGTTTTCGGTGGTTTTAAAATCTCCTGAGGCCAACTTCTTTTTAACTTCTTCCATCGTTGCGCTCAATGCGCTGCGGCGTGCAGTCTGCCTGATATACACGTGTTTCTGTTAGGTTAATATTTAAAATTTATTTTAATCACAAAAATGAACATTTGCATCAAGTGAAACAGGCCCATTACATAATAAGCTGTTTAAAATGTTAAACGTCCAATGCCTCGGGCTACGCGCTGATATGACCATCCAAGCCCGGCCCGAACCCGTCCATCATTTCTTAATATCCGTCTGAACCCGGCCCGGCCCGTCGGGTACCGTCGGGACCCGTCGGGACCAGTCGGGCTCGGGTTGGGTATCCCAGCCTTACAGCTCAGGCACCATTTAGGCTACAGCATAGTTTTAAAAGTATAATTTTAGCTCCGGTGTGTGAAAAAAACAAACGTTACCCAAGCCTAGATAGCTAACAACAACATTATGTTGTCAAGAAAAACTTAAAGCCATTATAAAGAGTCTTTAAATCACTTGTTTAATGATCGGTTGAATTTAAGGTTAAGCGGCTAGGAATGGAAACACCAAATGGTGTTTTCAAAAAAATGGAAACACCATATTCTTTCAGTTACACAATCTTTAGCTTAAGTTATGAACTAAAAAGGATGAATTCAATGAAATCTCACATTACAGAAAGTGATAATACTACTGTAACGTTGGGCACTTGATGGTTTTAAGTTTAATCACATCTTGATGGTTTTAAGTTTAATCACATCTTGATGGTTTTAAGTGGCCAAACCCTGAAGCCGAGGCAAACAACTGCTCTCCACAAATGCTGGAGACACTGATTTTTCCACCAAAAACGACAGATAAATGCGGTTAACATTTGCCAGCTAACATTATTTAATTTAGCACACGTCTTTTTAAGCTAAAACAACTACCCAGATTATTTTTCCAGTTATCAGGCTCCTCTCCTGTAGAACCAGCTCTACAGACCTCCTACTTCAACAGTTTACTACAATAACAGAACTACAGACCTCCTACTTCAACAGTTTACTACAATAACAGAACTACAGGCCTCCTACTTCAACAGTTTACTACAATAACAGAACTACAGGCCTCCTACTTCAACAGTTTACTACAATAACAGAACTACAGACCTCCTACTTCAATAGTTTACTACAATAACAGAACTACAGGCCTCCTACTTCAACAGTTTACTACAATAACAGAACTACAGGCCTCCTACTTCAACAGTTTACTACAATAACAGAACTACAGGCCTCCTACTTCAACAGTTTACTACAATAACAGAACTACAGACCTCCTACTTCAACAGTTTACTACAATAACAGAACTACAGGCCTCCTACTTCAACAGTTTACTACAATAACAGAACTACAGGCCTCCTACTTCAACAGTTTACTACAATAACAGAACTACAGACCTCCTACTTCAACAGTTTACTACAATAACAGAACTACAGACCTCCTACTTCAACAGTTTACTACAATAACAGAACTACAGACCTACTTCAACAGTTTACTACAATAACAGAACTACAGACCTCCTACTTCAACAGTTTACTACAATAACAGAACTACAGGCCTCCTACTTCAACAGTTTACTACAATAACAGCCAAATGACGGGACAGTTTTTCCAACCAGCTGAGTCCTGTATTGTCTCTGTTGCTGTCTTAATGAGGAAGAATGGTTCTGCTGACACTGAGACATCAGGGAAGAAATGTCTGTCTGAAGCCATTAATGCATCTCATCATTGAACACAACACCTAAACTTTATTCCTTCATATTTACTATTGATCGTTTCTGACGTTAATTGGATGTTTTTCCTTAAAACACTCAGCTTCTTCTTAGCTGAAGTTTGACAACACAGAAAAAAACAGCCGATTCAAATAATAATGTTTGGATTTACGGATGATTTTATTAATTTTTTTGGTGTCACTTATAATTCCGCACATTGAAAAATCAATACAAACAAATAACAAGACTTAGATGCATTAACAAGTACACTTGTTTCAACTTGCAAATAGAAACAATGAAATAAAGACCCTAAAAATAAGAAAAGAATAAAGAGATGACTATAATTCTGGCATTATATTACTGAAAATACCAATGTTACGCAATGCTGTTGGACAACATTAATCAAAATGATTAACTGCAGAAATTACCAAAAATCCTGATAACTAATAAAAGTATAATTGTTAGAAAATAGGAAATGTCATTCATTACAAAAATAAGCAAAATCCATAGTTACAAAATAAGTAAAAATCTGTTCAAATCTGTTACAAACAACAACAACAATTTATAAATTCCATTTCTGACCAAAGATTCTGGAGGAGACGACTTGAAACTAGCGATGCTCCGCTCTGAAAGATACCAGTTAAAAATGTCTAATAATAATAATAATCAGACCCAAACAGAATCTGAATAATTTAGGAGTATTTCCTTGTTGTTGTTGCTTCTAGCATCAGAGGTCTGCTGAGATCCGATGAGAAACAAGATGAGAAATGACCCCATCTCAGCGGACCTTTCAGCACACGCTGCCATGACACAGACCTAACTTAAAATCAACAAAATATCTCTTTTATTGATTACTTAATTAAAAATCTAACTGCAACAGGGAGAAAGTTGTCTCAGTCATTTCCCCTCTGCATCTGATCACCTGTTCTCACACTGTGTAACTTACAAAGAATACAAATGTTACACAATGTTGCTTTAAGCACATAATTAATCAAAATGCCTAATTACAGAAATAATCAAAATCCTGATAACAAATATCAGCACAATTGTTATAAAATAAGAAAATCATTTATTAAAATAAAGAAGTAAAATCCATCATTACACTATAAGTAAATTCCTGAAATATAAAAACAAACAATTGTAAAGTCCAGTTCAGACCAAAGATTGAGGACGAGATGAGAGTAAACTTAAGTCTCCCTGAGAGTCTCCGGTCTGCAGCGTTCTGAAAGCTGCCAGTTTCCACCAATCAGACGAGACGGTGGATCATCTCCATAGAAACCACTCTCTGGACTTCTGTTTTCAGGCGTTTTGTAGCTGGATATTATTTGTAGCATCTTAGGCTAAGATTGATAGTGAGATACTTGCTACAGCTGCATTTCTAGTAGAGATGAAACAGAGAAAACTATGTTTTATTTCTCTGATTCTCTGCTTTGTTCTAACGCTGCTCTTCTCTCTTCAGTCTCTCTCTAGCTCGCTCCACCACATACCGTGCTCACGGCGCTCGTTGAGCCTCCGTCTAAAACTCTGACATTTCACCAGCTGATAGTTTGTAACACAGATATAAAATGGATTCTGGATCATTTGATTTCTACAGTTTGTACCTGACTCCACCAGCTGACTTCTCTATTGGCTGTAGAAACAGGAGACGTCTCTTACGTTATAAACCAGCCTCTGGAGACTCCACCAGCTGACTTCTCTATTGGCTGTAGAAACAGGAGACTTCTCTTACGTTATAAACCAGCCTCTGGAGACTCCACCAGCTGACTTCTCTATTTGCTGTTGAAACAGGAGACGTCTCTTACGTTATAAACCAGCCTCTAGAGACTCCACCAGCTGACTTCTCTATTGGCCGTATAAACAGGAGATATCTCTTACGTTATAAACCAGCCTCTAGAGACTCCACCAGCTGACTTCTCTATTGGCTGTTGAAATAGGAGACTTCTCTTACGTTATAAACCAGCCTCTGGAGACTCCACCAGCTGACTTCTCTATTGGCTGTAGAAACAGGAGATATCTCTTACGTTATAAACCAGCCTCTGGAGACTCCACCAGCTGACTTCTCTATTGGCTGTAGAAACAGGAGATATCTCTTACGTTATAAACCAGCCTCTAGAGACTCCACCAGCTGACTTCTCTATTGGCCGTAGAAACAGGAGATATCTCTTACGTTATAAACCAGCCTCTAGAGACTCCACCAGCTGACTTCTCTATTGGCTGTTGAAATAGGAGACTTCTCTTACGTTATAAACCAGCCTCTAGAGACTCCACCAGCTGAGTCACAGCGACACCATCAGCTGGTTTGAGTTGAGCTGAGATGGGCCGGTTCAGACTGCTTCAACATTTCTTTCAATGTTCTTAAACGGTTTTATTTTGTCGCAAATCTTCGGGCTGAACTGGATTTTATGTAATAGGAAAAAGCAGTAATTACAAAAGTAAGCAAAACCCATCATTACACAATAAGTAAATTCTTGAACTACAAAAACAAACTATTCTTATGAAATTTGTGTGAAAACAGCCTCTGATTTTTAATATTGTACTGTGTGTGCGAGATACATGACTTTGATTCCTTCATTGTATTTCTTTTATCCCAAACACCAACAGATCGTCAACATAGCACCAGATGTTGTTCACCAACCTGGATCGTTTTCTAGTATTTCGCGATAAAATCGTAATCAAAGAATTTTGATTGAATTTATTTTAATTAGCAATGTCAACATGAAAACATATGATTGTGATTAATCATATGATTGTCTCATAGTTGACTCGTGATTTAACGCAAATGGCACATTTTTTATCTGTTCTAAATGTACTTTAAAAGTTTTTAAAGCTCAAGTGGTGTTTGCGACTTGACATAATCCGGTGGTAACTCAGATCATATCAACAGTACAAGCAGATAACTTTAGTCTTGATGGGAGTACCATCTGGAATGGCTGTGAAACTCAATTTGACTTTAAAAACTCTTCTTTATCACAGTTACGACTTGCTGGACAACACGAAGAAATTGAGATGGCTGCATGGGAAAGTTTGGCCTGGCTGGATAATAATATTGTGCGAAAAACGGAAGCTATTTTACGGTTGTTGTCCCAGTTGTACCTTAAAGGGTAACTACTGTTTTTTCAGCTACTTTCTAGGGTAAGTGGTTTTTCTTTGGTAATCTTTTAACAAAACACGCTTTTTTAACCTCTTTTGGGGTTAGGAGGGTTAATACCGAACCAATGTCAAAGATGTTTGTTCCCATCAGTCACTTAGACACAAAAACATAGAAAATAGGTTGAAACAATAGTTACCCTCTAATTGCGCTTTGCGAATGGCAAAGCTCTTTAAAAATTTTGGGAATACTAAGGGGTTTCAATGAAAATAAAAAATTGAAAAATGAGTTGGAACCTTTTCCAAATCAAGGAGTTCTGTAGAATATGTGACCCAATTCTGGTGGTCCTGGGTCCATCCTTAGGACCCCTAATGGGTCACTAAAACGTGCTTTTTAAAACACATTTTTTCCTCACAGATTGGCCCCAAAGACCCTGGATTTTGTACACAAGTACCCAGCATGTGCCAATCAAAATGGATTTAAGTTTTGTAACATTAAATAAATGGGAATTATTCCAAGTGGGGGTAAACAGGTGCATAAATGCTTAACCTCCATGAGCTCCTTGGAGGTGCTACTCTGCTCCCTGAGCTCCTTCCTCTTCATTCGGCCCTCCTTCAGCTGCAGGGACACCCAGGTTATAATAATCCAGCTCAATGTTCTCCTGTCTGCGTGGCAGCTGCCCCCTGGTGGCCTGGAGAGATATGACAGAACACAGATGTGACTTCCTGCATCACTCCTCTCTTCAGTTTAACAAACAGTCAGTGGTAGAAACAACAGATAGAGAGAGAGAGAGACTGTACCCTGCAGTAGAAGTAAAGGACAATGTTCTCCACCAGCAGAATCAGTGGCAGGAGGATCGCTCTGATGATTAGAGGTCTCGGATCTGATGGAACACATGGACAGTAAACACATCACACAACATCATTAGTCCAACAGCTCCCATTAAACACAAACTGACCTGAAATCTAAAATTACTTCAACATGGACACTTATCTCTCATACTTAGTACACTTCATATTTACTTTATATCATACCATGGTCAGAGCTTTGTGATTGGTCACATCAGCAGGTGATTCTCATAGTGAAACACCTCGCTCAGTTCTCAGAGAACCAGAGTTATCCTCGTAACCAAACCTGTCCTTCAGTTAATTGTTAGCTGTTACCACTTTTACACTTTGTATGAGTTTGTTTACTATCTGACGCGTGTAAGATGATGAACGTCGTCACAGAGTCAGTCCAGAAACATGTTGTCAGCTGATCATTTTCACTCAGTTTGGACCAATCATCTTCTCCAATCCTGTAAACAGTCAGCTTACCCATGATGCTGAGAGAGAGCACAGGGCTCTCAGAGGAGAAGTTATGAGAGAAAACATAGAGATGATAAACACAGCTGTAGCTTCCTTGGTGGGCGGGCTCTGCAGCCAAAAACCGGAAGTGGGCAGAGTGATTGACAGCTGGCTCGGTGTAGTTGTGTGCTGAGTTGGAGGAGGTGAAGGTGAGCTGGAAGGAGCCTCCTGGGTACTGTGTGGAGTTGTGTGTTGAGTTGGAGGAGTTAAAGAAGTCCTGTGGCTGGATGGAGCAGCTGATGGAGAAGTTGGAGCCCCAGAACACCTGGAACACCTCCTGCTGGTCCTCCTCAGAGACCCCGACCATGGAGGAGGACACAGAGATGTTAGGCTGAAGAAGCAGGTCTATAAACACATAGACAGACAGACAGACAGACAGTAAGGCAGACAGACAAGTTTGAAGCTTCCAGTAACAAGCCCACTTCTCTACACCTTAGGATGTCATTTTCCTGGATAACTTGACAGTTCAGTATACAATGTAGGTCATTGTGAGCACCCTAATGCATTATACCTTAATTTTTTCTGCAATGTCACACTTTAGGACCAATGTGCATCGTCAATTTGGTCCACTAAAATTTCTGTTGTTGCTGCGGACAGACTCAGATTATTATTCTAAGTGTCTGACAACATAATGGAAAGGATCCCTACAGAGATAGACCTTTAAAACCTCTTTAAGATCTTTCTGTTTAAACAGGAATAGCTTTGAGGTCTCTAGCGCTAAACCCACCAGACTCCTTTTAGAAAAAAAAGAGTTATTTTAGAGTGTATAGAGCCAGACTATTTTCACATGTAAATCGGTAAACTATGTGTTCATTTCAACCAAAACTAGAGTTGTGATGGTTGGAAGAGTGGAAAGAGGACCCAAAATTTACACAATTTTGCAGATGTTTTCATGTGTAAAGAAAGGATCTTACTCTTTAACATTAATCCTTTTCTTCAGGTCCCTATAGACAGCGCGCACACACACACACACACACACACACACACACACACACACACACACACACACACACACACACACAGTGACATTCAATTCAATTTCAATTCAATTTTATTTATAGTATCAAATCATAACAAGAGTTATCTCGAGACACTTTACAGATAGAGTAGGTCCAGACCACACTCTATAATTTACAAAGCCCCAACAATTCCAACAATTACAGTAATTCCCTCAAGAGCAAGCAGTGCGACAGTGGCGAGGAAAAACTCCCTCTTGGGAAGAAACCTCGGACAGACCCAGGCTCTTGGTAGGCGGTGTCTGACGGGCCGGTTGGGGGCGTGATGAACAGTGGCGATAATAGTCACATTAATAATGGAACAGTGACTGGATGTAGCGGGGAGCAGCAGGGTTAGACATACAGACACACACACACACACACACACACACACACACACACACACACACACACACACACATTGACATACAGACACACACAAACACACACACACAAACATACAGACACACACACAGAAATACAAACACACACACACACACACACAGACACAGACCCCCCACACACACACACACACACACACACACACACAAACATACAGACACACACTCCCACACACACACAGACACACACACACAGAAATACAAACACACACAGACACACACACAGACACACACAGACACAGACCCCCCCGCACACACACACACACACACAGACATACACAGACACATTAGTGATACACCGATGTGAAAATTGTGGCCGATACCGATAACCGATATTAATATTGCTGTTATGGCCGATACCGATATTTACTGATGTCGATATCTCTGTATAGAACACATTTTTTATGATAATCAAATAAGGAACTATTTTCCAAAAGGCATTTTTTTTACTTTTAATTTATTGATTAATTTGATTTATTTTCAGAAATCACTGATATTGGGCACCTTTACCTGTGTGCAAAATATGACTGTCATCAGATTTTCAGAAGAAAAAATAAATATTTATATAAAAATACATTTTTAAAAGGATACAAGTGTGTCCTGAATTCACATGAATAAGCCAACCCTGAGTATTCACAATAAACATCTAACTCACTTGAGACCAAGTCACTGTATTCTGTGAACATTGTACAACAGTTAAAAACTTTAAAGTACAGTAGTAGTCCTTAAATGGCCAAAGCCAAAAGTATTGAAAGAGATAAAATGTGAAAATGGAGCCAGAACCAACTGGACTGAACAGACACTGGCTTTTGCAGTCTGAACTGGAAGTACAGTAACTGCCAAGTACTATAAGGTTAGGCCTAACCCTTGAAATTATAGAAATTGGGGCCTTCTAGGCCGAGATAAGCCAGGAAATGTGTGTTTTGCTCATCTGGATGAAAGACACCAAATCCCAGAATGCACTTGCTTCGCTGCTTAGACTCTACTCCCGAGCCACGCCCACCTACAGACCGACAGTGAGGCAGCATTCAACTCAACCCAAATGTGTTTTATTGTCATTTCAACCATATACACCAAACAACATTTCACCGTGGCTGTAATGGTTACACATTTAAAAGATATAAAAACGACATACGAAACAGGTGTTTACAGCCAACCAAGCGCTAATGCTAGTATGCATTAGCTGAACTTTACGTGTGTGTGCAATAGCTACATGTAGCAGATTATAAACACAGTTGTAAATTTGCGTGAAATGTAGAACGGTGGGCATTTACTAGTCACAACCTTCCCCAGCAGTTAGCATTTAGTTGGATACAAGCAGCTAATTAAAGTCCGTGTTAACAAAATCTCCTCTCTTAACCAGCGACATGTTTCCACAACAAGAACAACACAGCAGTCTCTGAAGTCGCGATGGGAGTTTGGTTTAAGTTGGATGTACTCCAGTTTGTTGTTGCAAACAGGATCGATGGAACAGGTGGCTGGCTAGCGTTAGCTTTCCACCTAGCTAGGTCCAGCCCCCGTTTGAGTTTCACCGCTGAGAATGTCCCCCCATGATCGCGGCAGCTGCCCACTCCGGCCGCCGCTGCTGCCCACTCCGGCGGCCGCCGCTGCTGCCCACTCCGGCCGCCGCAGCTGCCCGCTGGTCAAACTAAGCTGTACGGCGGGCCGCAGCAACCGAACAGCAACCTCTTACTTCCGAACGTTCATCTCTCCCCCGCCCACCGAGAGCCGGTGGTCTACTACAGTTTCCAGTGTCCCACTTCGCCGCAGATTCCGTCTGCAAAAACCAACATCCCCGCCCACACTTTTTCTTCTTCTTCTTCTTCTTCTGATTTCAGCAGTATAGACGCTGTTAACCGTATTACTGCCCTCCACAGGTCAGATTTAAATCTAAATTCTCACACACTCACATCTAAGCCTACACACGTCAAATACACAGGAATGATTCACATCGGCCCTATTCATCGGCCCTGTTTTGACATCGGAACGATACCGATGTGTAAAAAAATGACCATATCGGCCGATATTATATCGGCGGCTGATATATCGTGCACCACTAAGACACATACACATAGACACAGAAACAAACAGACACACAGACACACACACACACACACACACACACACACACAGACATACATACACAAACAGACACACAAACACACAGTCTCTCCCCTCCGTGCAGACCACGTCTGTCTCCATGACAACAACATCATCCCTGGCAGCGTAGGAGCTTGGCCTATTTGGTGCAGATAGAACGGCTGGCGAAATTCACAAGTTCTGAATACAAACAAGCGATTGCGCCTGCTTTAGAAAGTCACAAGTTTGCGGTAAAATGAAGTTGGGTTGTTGAGGTTTAAACACCATATGTAGCAGCTGTGAATCAAATAAACTTATTATAAATAATGTTATGTCATTTTTTACTCTTACACTGAATGTTTGCTGCTTCAATCCAGATGAGCATTGAAAAGTATTTTCCGTGACTGAAAAAGGCCCGTGTTGAGGATGAGGACCAGCCTGAACCGGAGGTATCAGTCTGGAACAGAGCTCAACAGTCCCACCAGTGGAAATAGTTCTGTTATTAATTTGTTTACAATATTTTCAGGCTTCAACCAGTGCAGCTCCAGCAGAAAGACAGGATCAGGGAGAGAGAGCGAGAGATTCCTTAGGCATTGAAGAAAGAGAAGGAGAGGAGGACAGCATCCAACAGGATTTTGTAGAGGTAAAGAAATTTGAATGGGTTGGGCTTGTGGATTTTGTGAAGGTGTGAAAACATTTTTGATTAATATTTAATTTAATAAAGTTCTGTGTAACTAATTATTAATGAAGGCCTTATTGTGTGTTGGTCAGACAGGACGACCCCCACCCCCCCACCACAACAAATTGTTTTCTAATCTTTGGGAAACACTGACAAACAGGACAGAGAGGGGGGGTGGGCTATGATTTAAAGGGAAACTTAATGTATAACAACTGTATGCCCCCACTACTCTGTAAGTATTTAGATTCTTCTTACTTTCTTTCTGACAAAATTATTTAACAGTTTGTGTTTACTTTGCTTTTTATTTTTTACAGGAAAATACTTTGTGTGTTTTATTTTAAGTTTTTGTTGTGTATTTTTGTATTTTGTTCGAAATAAAAGCATTTATCCATTAATTCATTCATTCATTCATGTCTTTGATGGGTTTACCTGAGCAGGTGAGATCAAAGAAGGAGGAAGAAGAAGATGATGCAGCACACTCCCTCAGAGGAGATCCAGACTCAACACAGTCAGACCAGATCACCCACATATATCTATATGAGGACTCCTTTCTCTTTACAGAAACAGCAGAGCCACAGTCTGACTCTCTGCAGGCAGCAGCTGCTGTCTTCAGGGTCCAGTCAGAGTTATAATAATCCACAGGTCTCCATTCTCCTTGTTTCACCTCCAGTGTTCCTCTACAGCGACTGGCTCCTCCCACCAACCTGACAGCATCAGAGTCTGAACAGAAACCAGAGAGTCATCAGCAAAAGAACAAAGTGAGTTTCATTAGAACAGAAATTAACCAAATCAGAGCTGCAGCTCCTCTTCTACCTGAGCAGGTGAGTCCAACAGCTTTTCCAGGTGAGCAGATGTTTCTATCTGAGCCTGAGCTTCTACAGTCCAGGAGAGCAGACTCATGGCCTCCACACTGGAACTCTTTAGTCCTCATTGGAGGCTCCACTTCTCCATAGAGCGCCCCCTGGAGGACTGAAGGAGCCCCACAGCCAAGCTCCCTACAGACCACCTCTGCATCCTGCTGGTCAAAGTCATCTTCACACACTGAGGACCAGCGCTGGGTAGACTGGTTAGTGTTCACCTCCAGTCTGCCTGAGCACAGACTGGTCCCATTCACCAGCCTGACAGAGTCTGGAGAGATCATAGAAGATACAATAGAGAGAGAGAAAAGACACCAGACATCATGAACAACAGAACTCATCTTTATACCGTGGTCACACACCCCAGGTTAAAGTGTGAATTTTGGTAATGTCAATAGAAATACGTAAATAGACGCAAACATTTTGTCATTCAAGCCGGCGCCGTGTATTTGTGTGAGTTGAAATATTTTAACTGGAGAAAGAAATGTGTGTGATGCTGTGTCTGGAGGAACAGATGATTGTAGCTGTCTGTAGCTCCTCATTATTTACAGAAAGCAGATGCAAAAGGAGCTTTCTTTGGGAAGAGTAAATCTACCTAATAAGTTCTGAAATAATGTGTCTGTTGTGTTGATGGAGCAGCTACAATGTTAGCATAGCTCTGATCCATCCAAACTCCAACAGAAAACAAACATTTTAAAAGTTGTTTGCTTGTTGCCTTGCACACAGACAAATGAATGAAGTATGGATTCATACTTTTTACAGATCTGCATCATTATCTTGTAATTTTGACTCACATTTTATTTGTTTATTGCAATTACAAAACAGGGAAATCTGAACCTCAAGTAGCGCTGGAAGTGACAGTCATCAACTACAACCTTGCCCCTGAAGACTGTAGTTTTTGGTCTAGATGTCCTTGTTGGTGATTTATACGGTAGAAAGTGATGCTATACTCCATTACAGTCAGTCTTCAGCTGTAATGACTGACAGGAAGCCTGAAGTGTTGACGCCTGAACAGGATGCTGTGTGTTGATGTCGACACATGTGTCAGGTGTGATCTAGCATCTACCAATGATCTGGGCCACATAGGATCTTTAATGAATTAAAAAATTAAAGACAGACAGACTGGCAGAGAGAGAGACAGAGTGAGACAGACCGACAGATAGACAGGGAGACAAACAGAGAGACAGTCAGACAGACAGCGAGACAAACAGAGAAACAGAGAGACAAACAGACTGACAGTCGGACAGACAGAGAGACAAACAGACAGACATTCAGACAGCCATACAGACAAACAGACAGAGAGAGACGGACAGACAAACAGACAGACAGGAGACATTCATCCCAGCTCGCTGCGTTCACAACACCTCGCTTTTTTTTAAGTTGCTGCCCAGCGGGACATTATACGTATACAGTACAGGCCAAACGTTTGGACACACCTTCTCATTCAATGTGTTTCCTTTTTATTTTCATGACTATTTACATTATAGATTCTCACTGAAGGCTTCAAAACTATGAATCAACACATATGGAATTATGTACTTAACAAAAAAGTGTGAAATAACTGAAAACATGGGTAGCAATTTATAATAACTATCCATAATTCATCATTTATTAAGCATTAGTTAACTATTAGTTTATGGTTTGTTCATTATTACTTATTAATTGTTCATACATAGTTCATCATGAGTAAAGTATTTGTTCACACAATTATAAATAGTTTGTTCATAGTAAATAAGCCTATTAGTTAATGTTTTTTTCATCATTATTAATTAATTGTTCTTACATAATTCATCATCAGTAAAGCATTTATTCACATAATTATAAATGGTTTGTTAATAGTAAATAAGCCTATCTTGAAAAATATGTTTGTAAGTACATGATTTATACTTAAAGGAACACGCCAACTTATTGGGAATTTAGCTTAACCACCGTAACCCCCAGAGTTAGACAAGTTGATACATATCCTTCTCATCTCCGTGCGTGCTGTAATGCTGTCCGACGGCTCCAGCGGCATCAGGCCAGCACAGAACATGCAGGTGAATGGTTCCAGTAATCCTACTGCTCCGAATAAGTGACAAAATAATGCCAACATGTTCCTATTTACATGTTGTGATTTATAGATTCACAGCATGTACAAAAAACAACGTAACATGAGACACAGCCGTCTTCTAACTGTAAACAAACCGGGAACTATATTCTCAGGCGGAAGGAATATAGTACTTGGGCGGAGCGATATGCTCGCAGCAAGCCTGTCTGAGAATATAGTTCCCGGTTTGTTTACTGTTAGAAGATGGCTGTGTCTCATGTTACGTTGTTTTTTGTACACGCTGTGACTCTACAAATCACAACATGTAAATAGGAACATGTTGGTGTTATTTTGTCACTTTTGTCACAATTCTGAGCAGTAGGCTAGTTGGAACCAGTTACCTGCAGGATCTGTGCTGGGCTAAGCTAATGCTGGAACCATCAGACAGCGTTACAGCACGCACGGAGATGAGAAGGGTATGTATCGACTTTTCTTACTCTGGGGTTTACGGTGAATAAGCTAAATTCCCAATAAGTCGGCGTGTTCCTTTAACAAATAATGAAACAACCATTTGAATATGAAATAATTTTCCCATTATAAACCAGTTACTAACTATTGCTAAATGCTTTGTTCATCATTTTTAAAGCACTGCTCCTATGTTAATTCTCATGAATGAAGCATTTGTATACACACTCATAAATGGTTTGTTCATAGTAAATAAGGCTCTTGGAAGTTATGTTCATAAATAGAAGTTTGACACTTTCTAAGTATTGCAAAAACCATTAGTAAATTAAATAATTTTCCCTTTATAAACTATCTACAAACTAGTAGTAATTTATTTGTTTATCATTTGTAAAGCATAGTTCCTACATTCATTCTAATCAGTAAAGCATTTGTAAATGCAGTTAGTAAATGGTTGGTCCATAGGAAGTAAGCCCATGTAAAATGTTTATCAGTATATTTTTTAATAATTCCTACATGATGCATTAACCATTTGTAAATTAAGTAATTATACCACTATCAACTAGGTACTCAGGAACGTAAACGGTTGTTTATAACTAGGAAGTTAATGATTAACAGACTATCTAGACCTACATTTGTTCATGTCTTAAATAAAATGTTATGATTTAGAAAAAAGCCTAAACTAATAGCTTGGGTGTTAACACATCTGTTACAAATACTTACCAATAATGTAATCCATGATTAACTCATGAGTTACTACTGGTTAGTTAAGTATACTGTGTGAGCCCATCTAAAGTGAGTACATTCTTTGCTTTACAATCCATTTATAAATGAGTTGCAAAGGCTAACAGATGTATTGTTCTATTTGGACATGCCTTCAGAAATATGCCTACGGATTGTTAGTGTTAATACATCTTTAATAAGCACTTACCAACACATCAATCCATGATTAACTCATGAGTTACTACTGGTTAGTTAAGTATACTGTGTGAGCCCATCTAAAGTGAGTACTTTCTATGCTTTACAAAGCATTTATAAATGAGTTCCAAAGGCTAACAGAACCTGGACACACACATGTATTCTATTTGGACATGGCTTCAGAAATATGCCTACGGATAGTTAGTGTTAATGCATCTTTAACAAGCACTTACCAACACATCAATCCATGATTAACTCATGAGTTACTACTGATTAGCTGACTACATGATGTGAGCCCATCTAAAGTGAGGACTTGCTATGCTTTACAAAGCATTTATAAATGAGTTGCAAAGGCTAGCAGATACAACAGAAACACAAGTAAAAAAAGTATTTGTAACCCTTATTACGATGTAGTAAGAATGTACATTTATGAAATAGCTCGTAGTAGTGTTATGTAGTTGATATCAATGTGAATTTGGACCAGAACCAGAAGAAAACTAGATTGTTAAGAGCCAGAGAATTGAACATCAATAAAGAGACTAGGAAACCAGGATAAAGTTTGAGAAGTGTATTAATATACACAGAAACATGGCATACACATATACAGATAAAACACAGGTATGAAAAATAACAACTAAAATAATAAAGTGCGCTCATAAAATAAACCCTTTTCAGTTCTATGAGCTCAATTGTTCTTTGATGACAAGAGTTCAGAGATGTTCAACGTTGGGGCCCATATGAGTTTGGTTTCTGTTTGTCCTACCACCATGAAGAAGGAATCCAGGGCAATCCGTATAAGTTCTGAGTCTCGATCCTGTAGCTGCCACCCAGCCCACTGAACTGGGAATCTCTAACCCCTGGAAGACTGTGGGATCTGAAGAATCAATGTGATCCAATATCCCTCTCTGGACCGGACCTCCCGTGCGTAGCGCTTCTCTAATCTCCACCTCCTCCACCTGTAGATAAGGCCAAATCAGTTCTCTCAATTACTATTCAGTAATAAAATCAATTGCTTAGGCTACAATGAAAATAAAATGAGGTGATATTTCATAACCCATATTGAAATATCTAAATCTCTATTCAGTTGTACAACCGTTCTTACATTTCTTCTCTTAAGTATCAAAAGTATATAAATCCCTTTCAGGTATCAAAAGTACATTTATATTATTTTGTAACAAAAAATTTATACAAAAAATACATTTCTAATTCAAGTTTTATGGAACCTACCTTAGTAGCATTAACGCTATTCTTAATATAATTGCATAAATTGCATGTAAACATCTCTCAAATTGTATAATTTTCCCATAACTTAAGCTACAGTGTTGTAATTTAGAGGCATTAAGACATGCATGCTTATTTATCCCTCCCTGCACAGGTAACAGTAGAAAGAATGCACTAAATATTAGCCTCCTTGAATTACTTTTCCATAAACTCCAGTTAAACAATTAAACACACAACTTGTACTAACATTCATTCAACAGATACCCGCAGCTAGCAATAGTGTTGAAAAGCAACATTACTTTCCATAACCAATAGATAGAATCATTAGCCTTTTCACAGGCAATACACAGTACTCCGCTAGCCTTTTGTGGCTAATTACCCTATTAGCATATGAATACAGCATCTTAGCTAACCCGTTAACTTTGCACTATTAGCAATAGACAGTATTAGCACCTCACCATTTTAATGGAATTCACTGCCTTTAACTCCGTGACAACAGTGGATTCAGGCACAGCTCTCTTTCGTTCTATTCACAACAAAGCATAGCCAGTATTAGATAGGATTTAATTCAATAAATGTCGTTCTTTTTCTCTTACCGAGTGAATAACGGCTGCCTACGTTCCGATGTAGCGCCAAAAGGGACGTGAGGAGACCATGGAGGAGACGTAAATCTAGAGATCTGACGTAGCCTAGTTGATAGCTGATTGGTCAGCTCACGGACCCGAGTTCACCCATTGTCTTATTTACAAGCCCATCAAAGCTAAGTGAAAGTTAAATCATTTTCCACTATTTTCTCCCATATCTCTTGCAACTATTTTTGACCATATTTTAATAACTTGGAAAACAAAACGAATGTCTCAAAATAAAATAAAATAATATAGGGGTGTCATTATTGTTAACTTTGATGGGCTTGTAAATAAGCCAATGGGTGAACTTGGGTCTGTGAGTTGACCAATCAGCTTTCAACTAGGCTTGTTTGTTGAGCACGTCCCTTAGGCGCTGCATCGGAACGTCGTATAAGCCTGTTGTTATTCATTCGGTAAGAGAAAAAGAACGACATTTATTGAATTAAATCCTATCTAATACTGGCTATGCTTTGTTGTGAACAGAACGAAAGAGAGCTGTGCCTGAATCCACTGTCGTCACGGAGTTAAAGGCAGTGAATTCCTTTAAAATGGTGAGTCATTCCTTAACACTAGGCTATTAGAAGCACTTTTCCGGTGATGGCCAGCTTTACTGCGCAGCCTCCAACTGAGAGAATGTGACGTGAGCAACGTGTCTGAAAGTTGGAAGTCTTCTGGTAGCTGTGCCAAGAGAAATCTCAATCATTCCCAATCTTACAGATACGGAGAGTGTAGGTGGATGTAAGGAGATAACATGGGCACAGGCTAATTATTGCTAACTAACATGCTAGTTAACATTAGTAATTAAACCTAAACAGCTCATGTAAGTCGAAACTGCCTGTGAGCTTCTCCTGTACTATACGGTAATTCCTCTACTTTGCGACAGTAAGTCACTTGGTTATGACACAATCGTTAGCTTATATTTACAAAAACGTCTGCTACGGAGCCATAACGTGAGGTACAAGGTATTGAAGCCTTTTATACATTGTCGTGTTTCTTTGGAACAAAACAACGGACAAATAGAGTCTTCAAACATTTCAGATGTAAAGTTATTCGCAGTCAAGTGACGTAAAAAAAAAATGGCGGTCAGCGGAATGCTAACAGGAGGTGATGGCCAGTTAGCGACAAATGGCGCCATAGATGGCTCGAGTTCTGAAGCGAAGCTTACCCCCTTGGCTATGCCTTGTATTCTGTCCTAGCAGTTGTGTCCTAACAATGCTTAGGCAGATAGCGAACAAGGAAAATGAATGAAGCTGGTTTGACGTCTTCTTAAGTTGGAGATTTATTGAAGAGTTCACTCCAAGCAGTTTTCTTTTTTGGAAAACTAAGGAATACAAACAAAAATATAATTACTAAGTAGCCAAATATTCCTTTCACATTTTCATTCACGCACATATTAGCCTGTGCATACACACGCAGCTAGCGCTAGCATAACTTACATACGGAAAAAAAATGAGCTAAGTTAACGCTTAATAACTATAATATTATTACATAAGTGTTAATTATGATATCTGCATACAACAACCAAAAGAACACTTACGGATGTGCTAATCCAAGGATCCGACATGTATAGAACAGCCGTACAGCAATATTTCACCATGACACGTGTGGGAACTAAACTCATCCACTAGTTAACAACAGTAACGTCACAAAATGCACTACCCATTTCCGCCACTAGGAAACGCTCTCGCACCAACAATGATGCACAACAGCCTAACAAAACAGGCTCAGAATACTTAAATTCACATTTACATTTCTCGACCAGAACACCTTGAGTTTGCTAGCATCCATGCTAATTGGTGCTAATCATGGATGTATTAAGAGAACGGTGCCAATACTGTCTGTTGCTAATAGTGCAAAGCTAACGGGTTAGCTAAGGTGCTGTATTCATATGCTAATAGGGTAATTAGCCACAAAAGGCTAGCGGAGTACTGCATATTGCCTGTGAAAAGGCTAATGATTCTATCTATTGGTTATGGAAAGTAATGTTGCTTTTCAACACTATTGCTAGCTGTGGGTATTTTGTTGAATGAATGTTAGTACAAGTTGTGTGTTTAATTGTTTAACTGGAGTTTATGGAGAAGTAACTCAAAGAGGCTAATATTTAGTGCATTCTTTCTACTGTTACCTGTGCAGGGAGGGATAAATAAGCATGCATGTCTTAATTTCTCTAAATTATAACAATGTAGCTTAAGTTAATAGTGTTAATGTTAGGTAGGTTCCATAAAACTTGAATTAAGAATTTATTTTTTGTATAAAGGTTACCTATTAATATAAATGTACTTTTGATACCTGAAAGGGATTTATATACTTTTGATACTTAGGAGAAGAAATTTAAGAACGGTTGTACAAACTGAATAGAGATTTATATATTTCAGTATGGGTTAACTGAAATATCACCTCATTTTATTTTCATTGTAGCCTAAGCAATTGATTTTATTACTGAATAGTAATTGAGAGAACTGATTTGGCCTTATCTACAGGTGGTGGAGGTGAAAATTAGAGAAGCGCTACGCACGGGAGGTCAGGTCCAGAGATGAATATTGGATCACATCGACTCTTCAGATCCCAGAGTCTTCCAGGGGTTAGAGATTCCCAGTTCAGTGGGCTGGGTGGCGAGCTACCGAGAGTTAATCATGGATTACATTATTGGTAAGTATTTGTAACAGATGTGTTAACACCCAAGCTATTAGTTTAGGCTTTTTTCTAAATCATAACATTTTATTTAAGACATGAACAAATGTAGGTCTGGATAGTCTGTTAATCATTAACTTCCTAGTTATAAACAACCGTTTACGTTCCTGAGTACCTAGTTGATAATGGTATAATTACTTAATTTACAAATGGTTAATGCATCATGTAGGAATTATTAAAAAATATACTGATAAACATTTTACATGGGCTTACTTACTATGGACCAACCATTTACTAACTGCATTTACAAATGCTTTACTGATTAGAATGAATGTAGGAACTATGCTTTACAAATGATAAACAAATAAATTACTACTAGTTTGTAGATAGTTTATAAAGGGAAAATTATTTAATTTACTAATGGTTTTTGCAATACTTAGAAAGTGTCAAACTTCTATTTATGAACATAACTTCCAAGAGCCTTATTTACTATGAACAAACCATTTATGAGTGTGTATACAAATGCTTCATTCATGAGAATTAACATAGGAGCAGTGCTTTACAAATGATGAACAAAGCATTTAGCAATAGTTAGTAACTGGTTTATAATGGGAACATTATTTCATATCCAAATGGTTGTTTCATTATTTGTTAAGTATAAATCATGTACTTACAAACATATTTTTCAAGATAGGCTTATTTACTATGAACAAACCATTTATAACTATGTGAATAAATGCTTTACTGATGATGAATTATGTAAGAACAATTAATTAATAATGATGAAAAAAACATTAACTAATAGGCTTATTTACTATGAACAAACCATTTATAATTGTGTGAACAAATACTTTACTCATGATGAACTATGTATGAACAACTACTAAGTAATAATGAACAAACCATTAACTAATAGTTAACTAATGCTTAATAAATGATGAATTATGGATAGTTATTATAAAGTGCTACCAAAAAATGTCTTATATTTTAGATTCTTCAAAGTAGCCACCATTTGCTTTTCTATTAATAAGGGAAATAATTCCACTAATGAACCCTGACAAAGCACACCTGTGAAGGTAAAACCATTTCAGGTGACTACCTCATGAAGCTCATTGAGAGAACACCAAGGGTTTGCAGAGTTATCAAAAAAAGCAAAGGGTGGCTACTTTGAAGAATCTAAAATATAAGACATGTTTTCAGTTATTTCACACTTTTTTGTTAAGTACATAATTCCATATGTGTTCATTCATAGTTTTGATGCCTTCAGTGAGAATCTACAAGAGAGAATGGGAGAAGAAGTTTGTGTGAGGTGGACCTGGTCACCACAGACCCAGATCTTCTCAGCTGTTGCTACTGTCATATGCTGCACTGTCTCTTCATGTGGCACATTATGTTTGGCACATTGTATGGGTCACTTCTTATATCATAACAAGGTAATACAATGTGTAATCAAGTGATGACTGATTAACAGTAATGCAAATGCCCTAATACCTGTTGAGTCTACAACAATGCAGACTATAGGCTCTTAACCTTGCAGTTTTGCACATATCATGT
The DNA here is from genome assembly GCF_004354835.1 of Perca flavescens. Taxonomy (NCBI): domain Eukaryota; kingdom Metazoa; phylum Chordata; class Actinopteri; order Perciformes; family Percidae; genus Perca; species Perca flavescens. The sequence goes on from NC_041335.1 coordinate 40,657,187, forward strand.
AAGACTCAATTTCTCCATTTCTTTGCACAAAACTCTCCAGAAAGTGCCATTTCACTGTTTATTTTTCAACTTATATATATATACATATATATATATATATATATATATATATATATATATGTGTGTGCACACATATATATATATATATATATATATATATATATATATATATATATGTGTATATATATATATATATATATATATATATATATATATATATATATATATATATAAACACACACAAGTCAATGGCACTTAGAGAGTTAATATGAGGTCTCTCTCTCTGACAACATAAATCAAAGTGATGCGTACGCAACGGGATAAAAGAATATAAATAATAAAAAATAAAGAGATTTGAGAAGATTGGAATTTTTTTAACAAAGCTTTTCTTGTGGAAAACCTGATGCGGCCCAGCCTCACCCAGACTCTGCCTCCAGCGGCCCCCAGGTAAATTGAGTTTGAGACCCCTGGTTTAGATCATATTTAATCAGAGAGAGTGTTCAAAGTCGGTTTCGGTGGCTCTACTTCACCTGCAGCACCAATGACATGGCGCCGATTCTCTTCTCCCTTTTTTTCCTTCCCCTTGGTTCCATAGTAAAGAAGCATAACATCAGTTTCTATTTCTATGCAGATGATTCACAGGTCTACTTGCCTATAAAAAACTAAGGGTGATAATTCCCTAAAAATACTGCTCAATTGTTTTTATGACATTAAAGCCTGGATGGCTTTAAGCTTTTTACATTTTAATGAAAGTAAAACCCAAGTCATGATATTTAGACCCAGTAGTGCTCTTGGCGCCTCCCAATTGGACCTGGGTCCTTTTTCACCCCATGTTAAGTCTATGGTAATTTACCTTGGTGTTAAAATGGATAGTGAGTTTCAACTAGAGAAGCAGATGAATTCTGTTGTAAAAGTTAGTTTCTTTCAACTCAGGCTGTTAACCAAACTGAAGCCATTTTTATCTTTCACTGATTTTGAGAGGGTTATACATGCTTTTATTACAACTCGCCTAGATTACTATAATGCTTTATATGTAGGTGTTAGCCAGGCCTCCCTCTCTACATTACAAATAGTTCAAAATGCAGCCGCTCGACTCCTTACTGGAACTCTTAAACGAGACATTACACTTGTTCTTGCCTCCCTTCATTGGCTACCGGTTTGCTTTAGAATACATTTCAAGATTCTTGAAATGTTTTTAAAGCTTGTTATGGTCAAGCCCCAGCGTATATCGCTGAACTACTAAAGCCGCACGCTCCTCTGAGGTTGTTAAGGTCTGCTGACCAGCAACTCGTTGTTGTCCCTAGAACGCGGCTCAAAAATAAGGGAAAATCGTTCTCAGTCGTGGCCCCAAGGTTGATGTATTGCCTTTGCATGTCAGATTGGCCCCCAGCGTTCACAGTTTTAAATCACAACTTAAAACTCATTTTTATTCATTGACCTTTAAACATGCTTCAGAGTTTTATTGTGTATTTTATTTTTCTAGTCTGTGATTTGTTTTAAATGTTTGTTTTGTTACTCGCGTGTTTATAATCATGTCATTGTCCAGCACTTTGGTCAACCTGGTTGTTCTGACCTCTCTAAAGTAAATTAAGCAAGAGTTTGGTTTTTAACATAATTGTGTGTACAGCAGTGCCCCCTTTTGGCTAACCAGCAGCAGTAGCTTTAGTTTAAGTTTTACTTTAAAGGAACACGTCGACTTATTGGGAATTTAGGTTATTCACCGTAACCCCCAGAGTAAGAGAAGTCCATACATACCCTTCTCATCTCTGTGCGTGCTGTAACGCTGCCTGATGGTTCCAGCATTAGCTTAGCCCAGCACAGATCCTGCAGGTAACTGGTTCCAACTAGCCTACTGCTCAGAATTGTGACAAAAGTGACAAAATAACGCCAACATGTTCCTATTTACATGTTGTGATTTTAGAGAGTCTGGCGTGTACAAAAAACAACGTAACATGAGACACAGCCATCTTCTAACAGTAAACAAACGGGAACTATATTCTCAAACAGGCTTGCTGCGAGCATATCACTCCGCCCAAGTACTATATTCTTCCGCCTGAGAATATAGTTCCCGGTTTGTTTACAGATAGAAAATGGCTGGGTCTCATGTTACCTTGTTTTTTGTACACGCTGTGACTCTATAAATCACAACATGTAAATAGGAACATGTTGGAGTTATTTTGTCACTTATTGGGAGCAGTAGGATTACTGGAACCATTCACCTGCATGTTCTGTGCTGGCCTGATGCCGCTGGAGCCGTCAGACAGCATTACAGCACGCACGGAGATGAGAAGGATATGTATCAACTTGTCTAACTCTGGGGTTTACGGTGAATAAGCTAAATTCCCAATAAGTCGGCGTGTCCCTTTAAGTTGTAAATTTCCATCAGATGTCAATTGAGTGTGCTGCAGAGCAGAGTGCCAGTGCTGTTTTCTCCTGCTACATTTTTTCTTTTTACATTGTTGCCTTGGATACGATTTGTCCGTAAGTTCTGTATATGTTACTAACATTTTTTTAAAGTAATTGTACTTGGCATATCTTTGGTTTATTGGAATTTTCTAATGTCAAATCACTAAATTGATAGTTAGCATGGCTATTAGTTGTGACTCAGCATTTTCTGTTGCTATACGTTGTCGGTTTGCACTATATTTGGGTATCTGTATTAGTTTCATATCATTTCTGATTGTCTTTTGCTCTTTGTTACAGTTTTACAGTATGATAAGGAAAGTAAAGTTTCTTCATCGAACCCAGAGAAAAGTTATGCCTTGTGCTTTTTTGAAGAACTTTACACTGTTAGCTTACTGTCCAGTTGTGAAGAAGCAACTCATTACAAGGACAGTATAGTAAAAGGACAAGCGCACGGCGGGCACAATAACAAGGTTATGTGCAGCAACAATGAGTCTACAGTCAGGCAAACAGTACCAGCCATCTTCTCAGAATGAAGGTGTAGAAAAACAGCAAAGAAGCTTATCAAAGTGCTGATGCATGTGCAAAGTCGGTACAGTCACGTACTTCAAGACAGTCAAGTGGAGCCTCCACAGCTAGCTCCTCAGCGATAAAAGCTCGGGCTAAGGCAGAGGCTGCCCATGCTGAACTCTCCTTTGCAGAAGAAGAAGCCAGAATCATAAAGCAGAAAGCTGACCTTGAAGCAAGTCTCCATATATTAAAAACTCAGAAGGCTGTTGCTGCTGCAACAGCTGAAGCTGCTGCATATGAAGAAGATGGTAAGTCTATCAAGAGTGAACTTAGAACCAGAGTTACTAGAGTTACCTATCAGTTCAGCTCAACGCACCTCTGAATATGTCAGGCAACACTCAGGAGCACACTCTGGCGAATTTCCATTCAAGGTTGATCCACAATGCTGCCACAAGGTGGCACATACGCAGTGTGAAATGGCCATGAAGGACGCAGCTACGCATCATCATGAGAAAAACAGAGATGTTGATAGCAGAAAAGCTAATGTCAAACAACCACAACAAAAAACAGAAGTTGAACAAAATGGCTTGGTGAGGAGTCTGCAGAGCTGGCAAAGAGGATTCCATCTGTGCATGTGTTCAATCCAACAGCAGCACTCAACTTAGTCTGGCAAAGACTAGAAGAATGTTACGGGTCACCAGAAGCAGTAGAACATGCTCTGCTGAAAAAGGTTGAAGATCACCAACAGAGATAATGTCAGGCTAAGGGAGTTAGTTTGTTAAGATACTAGCGCTCCGACTGGAAAAGGTTTTGCCTGTCATAATCAAGGAAGACCAGACAGGGTTTATCACAGGGAGAAGTTCCAGCCACAATGTAAGACGACTCTTAAATATTATTAATATATGTCAAACTCAGAATATCAAAAGTCTAATCATTTCACTGGATGCGGAAAAGGCCTTTGACCGTGTCGAGTGGCCTTATCTGCATCATATTCTACATAAGTTTAATTTAGGAGAAACATTTATAAGGTGGATTACATTGCTGTATAATAACCCTTTGGCTTCAGTTATCACTAATGGCTGTAGGTCTAACAATTTCTCACTTTACCGCTCAATGCACCAAGGCTGTCCTCCCAGCCCCTCCCTCTTCGCCCTGGTGATTGAGCCATCCATCCATCCATCTTCGTCCGCTTATCCGGTGTCGGGTCGCGGGGGGAGCAGCTCCAGCAGGGGACCCCAAACTTCCCTTTCCCGAGCAACATTAACCAGCTCCGACTGGGGGATCCCGAGGCGTTCCCAGGCCAGGTTGGAGATATAATCCCTCCACCTAGTCCTGGGTCTTCCCGAGGCCTCCTCCCAGCTGGGCGTGCCTGGAACACCTCCCTAGGGAGGCGCCCAGGGGCATCCTTACCAGATGCCCGAACCACCTCAACTGGCTCCTTTCGACGCAAAGGAGCAGCGGCTCTACTCCGAGCTCCTCACGGATGACTGAGCTTCTCACCCTATCTCTAAGGGAGACGCCAGCCACCCTCCTGAGGAAACCCATTTCGGCCGCTTGTACCCTGGATCTCGTTCTTTCGGTCATGACCCAGCCTTCATGACCATAGGTGAGGGTAGGAACGAAAACTGACCGGTAGATCGAGAGCTTTGCCTTCTGGCTCAGCTCTCTTTTCGTCACAACGGTGCGATAGATTGAATGCAATACCGCACCCGCTGCGCCCGATTCTCCGACCAATCTCCCGCTCCATTGTCCCTCACTCATGAACAAAACCCCAAGGTACTTGAACTCCTTCACTTGGGGTAAGGACTCATTCCCTACCTGGAGAAGGCATTCCATCGGTTTCCTGCTGAGAACCATGGCCTCCGATTTAGAGGTGCTGATCCTCATCCCAACCGCTTCACACTCGGTTGCGAACCGATCCAGTGAGTGCTGAAGGTCGCAGGCCGATGATGCCATCAGGACCACATCATCTGCAAAGAGCAGCGATGAGATCCCCAGCCCACCAAACTGCAACCCTCCCCACCCCGACTACGCCTCGATATCCTGTCCATAAATATTACAAACAGGATTGGTGACAAAGCGCAGCCCTGGCGGAGGCCAACCCTCACCTGAAACGAGTCCGACTTACTACCGAGAACCCGGACACAGCTCTCACTTTGGTCATACAGAGATTGGATGGCCCTGAGTAGAGACCCCCTCACCCCATACTCCCGCAGCACCTCCCACAGTATCTCCCGGGGACCCGGTCATACGCCTTCTCCAAATCCACAAAACACATGTAGACCGGTTGGGCATACTCCCAGGCTCCCTCCAGGATCCTTGAGAGTGAAGAGCTGGTCCGTTGTTCCACGACCAGGACGGAATCCGCATTGTTCCTCCTCAACCCGAGGTTCAACTATCGGCCGAACCCTCCTTTCCAGCACCTTGGAGTAGACTTTACCAGGGAGGCTGAGAAGTGTGATACCCCTATAATTGGCACACACCCTCTGGTCCCCCTTTTTAAAAAGAGGAACCACCACCCCAGTCTGCCACTCCTTTGGCACCGTCCCAGACTTCCACGCAATGTTGAAGAGGCGTGTCAACCAGGACAACCCCTCCACACCCAGAGCCTTGAGCATTTCTGGACGGATCTCATCAATCCCCGGGGCTTTGCCACTGTGTAGTTGTTTGACTACATCAGTGACTTCCGCCTGGGAAATCGACGACAATCCCCCGTTATCCTCCAGCTCTGCCTCTAACATAGAGGGCGTATTAGTCGGATTCAGGAGTTCCTCAAAGTGCTCCCTCCACCGCCCTATTACCTCCTCAGTGGAGGTCAACAGTGTCCCATCCTTACTGTACACAGCTTGGATGGTTCCCCGTGATTGAGCGAGATTTATTAATAAGAAGAATTGGATCCGATGACACTCAACATAAAATCTCACTATACGTGGATGATATTTTATTATATATATCAGAACCAGCTTCAACTATTCCTCATCTCATCAAACTAATTCACCAATTTGGAACATTTTCGGCTTACAAAATAAACTTTTTGAAATCTCTTGCGATGCATCTGGGGGCCCTCAGAGGAAGGACTAATTCTCTTGTACCGTTTCCATTTCGTTGGTCCCTGTCTGGTTTTGTGTATCTCAGTATTCATATCACCCCTATGTTTCACCAAATGTTTAAGGCTAACTACACTCCTCTACTAGATGTCATAAAAAGAGATTTACAAAGGTGGTGCTCTCTTCCCTTATCTTTGCTTGGTAGGGTATCTGTTATTAAGATGAACATTCTTCCTTAATTAATGTACCCCTTACAGATGATCCACTTACTACTTTCGAACAAAGTACTGAAGCTACTTAATAGCTGGTAGAGTGAATTTATTTGGAATAAAAGAAAACCCAGGCTTAAATTTTCCAAGTTACAGTTACCTACGTCAAAGGGGGAGTGGATGTGCCTAACTTCAGATTGTATCAACTGGCATCACATTTGAGGTTTGTAGCCGAATGGGTGAAGGAGGATCCTACCTCTGTTTGGTTATGTCTAGAAAAGTTTCATACTCACTGTTCATTGCTCGGTCTTTTGTCCTGTAAGAATATAAAATCTGTAAGGACTTTGTGCAATAACAATCCTATACTTATTAATACTGTTAAAGCGTGGTTTGCGGTGCGTAAGTTGGAGGGAAGATATTGACTGACTCCTCTGCTTTCACCAATACAAGGAAACCCTGACTTTGAGCCAGGAATGACAGATATAGGTTATGACATTTGGACACGCCAAGGAATTAAAAGGATGTGGGATTTGTTTGTGGGATCCTCCTTATCCTCATTTGAACAAATTCATGCTAAATATAGCCTCCCTGTCTCTCATTTGTTTTTAGATATCTCCGAGTTTGAGATTTTATATTTAAAAAAACTACTTTTGTTTCTGAAGCCTCTTTATCTCTAATAGAGAAATTACTGCTCAAATGTCCAGTTAAAAAGGTGAGTACTTTTTATAATGTGCTAAACCAGACATCTGTCATACTGGCAGTCTCAGACGCAGCACTAACATGGCAAACTGAATTGGGTGTAGCTATTGATAAGGAGAAGTGGGATGTCATTTGTAATCAAACAAAACGGATATCTGTCTGTAATCGCGGCAGGTTGTTACAGTTTAAAATGATTCACAGACTGCAAATATCTCCTAGCAAAAGACATATAATGAATCCTCAAACCTCTCCTGGTTGCCTTAAATGCAAATCAGCGTTTGGTACATATACTCATTGTGTTTGGTACTGTCCTAAAATTCAGTTATACTGGCAAGATGTTCTGAAAGATATGAGCGCTATATTTGGAACTGCTTTAAACTGTGATCCTGTCTCACTGCTCTTGGGATATAGAGACAGTAATATCTGTCCTGGTTCAGGCAGACTATATGATATCCTCACCTATGCTACACGCAAGAACATTTTCCTGTCGTGGATCAGCGACAAACCTTCTCCTTCTTGGCATAAACTCATCGTGGAATTGTTTTCCTTTGGAATACCTAACTTGCCTTCTTCATTCTACAAAAGGACGTTTCTTAAATATTTGGACTCCTTATCTTCGTTTTATCAACTCTACTGTTGCATCTATATTGAATGGCATCGCTATAGATTAGCCATTTTCATTTGTATTGTGTCATATGTCCTGAATATTGTCCAGATCTATGTTGTGCTGAGCTTTGTTCTTTTTTTCTTTTATTTGTTCTTGTTTGTTAAACTTAAATTTGTTCAAAAGAAAATAAAAAAATATTTGAGGAAAAAAAAAGAAGCCGACAAAGATGATGGCAGGGAGGTGAGTGGAAATGCTTTGACACCAGTGACATCCAAATGCACAGAGATATGTGGCAATTCAGATGGTCAACATTCCTGCTCCAAATCAGTCCAGTAATAGTGTATCCTGCTGTAAAAAGAGAGGAAGAAAAGAAAATGTACGTGGTGTTAGACGAGCAGAGTAACAAGTCACTTGCTAAATCAGAATTCTTTCATCTTTTAACATTACAACCTCATCAGACCCATACACACTGAAAACTTTCTCAGGGGTAACCAAAGAAATGGGCAGAAGAGCTACAAACTTGATGATCGAATCCATGGATGGCCAAATACAACTACCACTACCGAGTTTAATTGAATGTGACATGATTCCTGATAACTGCACAGAGATCCCATCTCCTGAGGTGGCACGTTGTCACCCACACCTACAGTGAGTTGCTGACAGGATTCCTTCTGTGGATCCAGATGCTCCCATCCTCATTCTCTTGGGAAGAGACATCCTGCGGGTGCACAAGGTGAGAGAGCAAATTAACGGACCCCACAGTGCTCCTTATGCGCAAAGGCTAGACCTGGGATGGGTCATCGTGGGTGACATCTGCCTAGGAACAACTCACAAGCCATCAAGTGTTAATGTCCTGAAAACACATGTGCTCAGTAATGGCCGCACATCTTTTCTTAGCCCATGCCCAAACAAAATCTTAGTGAAGGAGACTCTCAACCACATGTCATCACATCTTGGCTGTTCTCCAGCCTCTTGTACACAGGAATGCTGCCTTAGTGGTAATATAGACATGCTGGGATCTGCTGTTTTTGAAAGAACCAGGGAAGATGAAAAAACAGCACTTTCAGTGGATGATCAGGTTTTTCTTGACTTAATGGACAGAGAAGTCTATCAAAATGAAGCAAACAGCTGGGTGGCGCCATTACCATTTCGCTCCACCAGACAGTGCCTTCCAAGTAACAGAGAGCAAGCAATGAAGCGTCTTTATTCTCTCAGGAAAACACTAGACAGAAAACCTGACATGAGGAAGCAGTACATTGACTTCATGCAGAAAATGTTGGAAAACGAGCATTCAGAGCCTGCTCCTCCACTGAAGAAACATAAAGAACACTGGTACTTACCGTCATTCGGCCTATATCACCCTCAGAAACCGGACCAGCTAAGAGTGGTATTTGATTCAAGTGCTGAATATGAAGGAGTGTCCTTAAACAAAGTGCTGCTTAGTGTCCCTGACTTGAACAACAACCTTTTGGGGGTCCTTCTACGTTTCAGAAAAGAATCTATTGCATTCACAGCTGATATACAGAAAATGTTTTATTGTTTTGTTGTACATGAAGACCACAGAGACTACCTCAGGTTCCTTTGGTATGAAGACAACGTTCTCAGCAAGCAGGTGAGGGACTACAGAATGAAAGTCCATGTGTTTGGAAATAGCCCCTCACCAGCCGTGGCTATTTATTGCATGAGGCGTGCTGCAGCAGAGGGTGAGAGAGAGCATGGCGCTGATGCCAAGCAGTTTGTCGTAAGACATTTTTATGTTGATGATGGACTTGCATCTGCACCAACCCCTGAAGAAGATTTACATCCTGACAAGATCACAGAAGATGCTAGCTGACTCCAACCTGAAATTGCACAAAATAGCATCCAATAGTCACAAGGTTATGGAAGCTTTTCCACCTGATGAGCAGGCCAAGGATCTGAAGGATTTGGACCTCAGGTCAGATGTTCTTCCCTTACAACGTAGCTTGGGGCTCCTGTGGAACCTGGAAACAGACAAACACTCACACATTCAAAGTGTCTCATGAGGAAAGACCATACACTAAGAGAGGTGTTTTGGCCACAGTCAACAGTTTGTATGATCCTTTAGGATTTGTGGCTCCTATAACAATGCAAGGAAAAGCTCTCCTTTGTGAACTCTCAGCTGAGCAGAATGACTGGGATGAAACACTTCCTTCAGAAAGGAAGGAGGAATGGAGTAGGTGGAAAGAATCATTGAAAGATCTCCAATGTCTCCAGATAGCAAGGTGCTATGTTCCGTTCCCACAGTCCTCTGCCCAAAGAAAAGAGCTGTGCATCTTTTCGGATGCCTCCATAATAGCAATTGGAGCCGTTGCATACTTAAGGTCTATCGACAGTGAAGGTCAGCCATACGTTGGATTCATTATGGGCAAATCCAAACTAGCCCCACGACCCGCACATACCGTCCCGCGACTAGAGTTGTGCGCAGCTGTTCTAGCTTTGGAGCTTTATGAGCTAGTCAGAGATGAGATAGACATTAACATGGATGCTGTGAAATTCTACACAGACAGTAAGATCGTCCTTGGATACATTCACAACAGCACTAGGAGATTTTACACATATGTTGCAAACACAGTGATTTGCATCCGTAAGTCTTCACATCCTGAACAGTGGCATTACATCTCTACAGAGAACAATCCTGACTATGCCAAGTGAGATCTTTCGTGCAAAAGTTGTTTTTTAATTATTCTTACTGTGCAGTCTGAAATCTTCAGGGAAGAATTCAAATGTTTGGAAACGAAGCTGCCATTACCAAAGCAGAGTCCACTCAAAAAGCTCAACCCCATCATTGATGAAGATGGATTACTTAGGGTCGGAGGTCGCCTCGCAACTGCCAACATGACAAAAGAAGAAAAGCACCCACTTATTATTCCCTGTACTCATCACATTGCTACTCTCTTAGTGAGATACTACCATGAGAAGGTGGCGCACCAGGGACGTCACATCACAGAGGGAGCAATCAGAGCTGCAGGACTATGGATCATCGGGAGCAAATGCTTGGTGTCATCTGTTATCTTCAAATGTGTCATCTGCCGTAAGCTCAGAGGAACACTACAGATCCAAAAGATGGCAGACTTACCAGCGGACAGGCTCTCACCAATGCCACCCTTTACCAACGTTGGACTTGATGTCTTTGGTCCATGGATGGTGACGACACGTTGCACAAGGGGAGGTAGTGCAGACAGTAAAAGGTGGGCGGTACTTTTCACATGCATGACAACAAGAGCTGTGCACATTGAGCTTGTGGAATCCATGTCCACATCCAGCTTCATAAATGCATTGAGAAGATTTTTCTCAGTACGTGGACCTGCAAAGCTTCTTCGCCCTGACAGAGGCACTCATTTTATTGGTGCCTGTAAACAGTGTTGGTCATCTTGCTTTAAAAAAGTAATTAGTTGGTTAAAAATTACTTCTCCCAAAAAGTAACTGAGTTAGTAACTCAGTTACCACATTGTAAAAGTAATTAGTTACTCAGCAAAGTAACTGTGACGTTATTTTTCATGTTCTATAACGCTATACGTTCTATAACATCTTTAACATCAAAGAAAGAAAAATCGAGCGTTGCTTGTTTTAACAGAGTGGCTGCGTCTCCTTCGCTGGAGCTCATGCTAGCTGCATTTGGGCTAGGGTTAGCAGCAGCAACAAGTGTCGCGTTAGCATGTGTTGATGTGAGGGGCTTCATAAGATTGGAGTTGCTTGAGGCCGACGTGGATAAAGGCTTTTTTCCTGGCCATAGCGTGCATGTTACATAAACATTCTTGCCTCTAATTTCAATGAGCGAGAAGTAGTGCCGGTACTTCCAGTCCGAGAACGCTACCTTTGAATTTCCCTGGCTCGTCGCCATTGTCGCTCTCTTGTGTTTAGTGGTAGTCAGAGCGTGCAGTGAGACAGCGTGAGCAGGGCATCCGCCCACCCAGCCAATCATCATCGCATATGCAACGGGGTCATCGTCATCACCCCTGCTCTCTCCAGGCAACTGATGTGCAGCCAAAGCCTGACAGCTCGCGCTTCATTCAACCAAATTGTAGTAACGCACCACTTTACATTCTCAGTAACGATAACAGCGTTGCAACGATGGGAAAAGTAATTAATGAGATTACCCTGTTACTGAAAAAATAACACCGTTAGTAACGCCGTTATACTTAAACGCCGTTACTCCCAACACTGCCTGTAAAGAATTGAAAATCAACCACAGTTATGTTACATTAAACAGCTACCTTCATGAGAAAGACACATGGCAGTTTAATCCTCCACATTCCTCATACATGGGGGGATCGTGGGAAAGACTCATCGGGATAGCCAGGCGGATCCTGGATGCCGTGTTTCTTCAGTCTGTACATACTCAGCTCACACATGAAGTAGTGTGTACCTTGATGGCTGAGGTGATGGCAATAATAAATGCCAGACCATTACTGCCAGTGTCTACCGACCCAGACATGCCAACTGTTTTCATGCCGGGAATGATCTTAACTCAGAAGACCAATGCTCTATCGGCCCCATCTGGCTACTTTGACCCAGCACAGATCCATACAAAACAATGAAAACAAGTTCAGTGTCTTGCAGACACTTTCTGGAAGAGATGGAGGAGGGAGTACCTTGCCATTCTTCAGAGTTGACAGAAATGGACAGACGACAAGCCCAACATTAAACTTGGAGATGTTGTTTTGAAAAACAAGCTCAGAGGAATGACTGGCCGGTGGGACGTGTCATCAAAACATTCCTCAGCAGTGACAACAAGGTTTGAAAGGCAGAAGTAAAAACAGTAAAAGTGTTTCTTAGACCAATCTCTGAGATGGTTGTTCTTTTATCTGAGGGACAGTAAAAACATGTTGTCTGTATTGCTTTTGTGTTAAATCTTGGTTAACGTTTTTTGTGGCACAAACTTACCACCAGAGGTTCTGACCTCTCTAAAGTAAATTAAGCAAGAGTTTGGTTTTTAACATAATTGTGTGTACAGCAGTGCCCCCTTTTGGCTAACCAGCAGCAGTAGCTTTAGTTTAAGTTTCACTTTAAGTTGTAAATTTCCATCAGATGTTAATTGAGTGTGCTGCAGAGCGGGGTGCTAGTGCTGTTTTCTCCTGCTGCATTATTTCTTCTCACATTGTTGCCTTGGATACTATTTGTCCGTAAGTACTGTATATGTTACTAAAAATGTTAAAAGTAATTGTACTTGGCATATCTTTGGTTTATTGATATTATTTATGTCAAATCACTAAATTGATAGTTAGCATGGCTATTAGTTGTGACTCAGCATTTTCTGTTGCTATAAGTTGTTGGTTTGCACTATATTTGGGTATCTGTATTAGTTTCATCTCATTTCTGTTTGTCTTTTGCTCTTTGTTAGAGTTTTACAGTATAATAAGGAAAGTAAAGTTTCTTTATCGAACCCAGAGAAAAGTTATGCCTTGTGTTTTTTTGGAGAACTTTACACTGTTAGCTAACTGTCGAGTTTTGAAGAAGCAACTCATTCCAAGGACAGTATGCTGGTTGTTTTAAATGTGCTTTACAAATAAAGTTGGACTGGATACAGACACACAGACACACACACACACACACACACACACACACACACACATACAGACACACACACACACACACACACACACACACACACACATATAGACAAAAACACACACGCACACACAGACAGACACACACACACACACACATACAGATACACACACACACAGACATAAAGACAGACACACACACACACACACACAGACACACACAGCCCCTCCCCTCCGTGCACACTGCGTCTGTCTCCATGAAAGCGAGATCATCCCTGGCAGCGTGGGAGCTTGGTCTATTTGGTGCAGATAGAACGGCTGGATTTTTGTATGTTGTTCGAATTGTATGAGAGGCCGTATAGGAAGTAATTCATACTTCTGTCTTACACACACTATCATTATCTTACATATACACCACTATACTCATACACACACACTATTATAATCCTTTTACATGAATGTATGAAAGGGTATAGTTGTGTATGTGAGAGAGTATAGTAGTGTATGTGAGAGAGTATAGTAGTGTGTGTGAGAGAGTATAGTAGTGTATGTGAGAGAGTATAGTAGTGTGTGTGAGAGAGTATAGTAGTGTATGTGAGAGTATAGTAGTGTATGTGAGAGAGTATACTAGTGTGTGTGAGAGAGTATAGTAGTGTATGTGAGAGAGTATACTAGTGTGTGTGAGAGAGTATAGTAGTGTATGTGAGAGAGTATAGTAGTGTATGTGAGAGAGTATAGTAGTATGTGTGAGAGAGTATAGTAGTGTATGTGAGAGAGTATAGTAGTGTGTGTGAGAGAGTATAGTAGTGTGTGTGAGAGAGTATAGTAGTATGTGTGAGAGAGTATAGTAGTGTATATGAGAGAGTATAGTAGTGTATGTGGGAGAGTATAGTAGTGTATGTGAGAGATTATAGTAGTGTGTGTGAGAGAGTATAGTAGTATGTGTGAGAGAGTATAGTAGTGTATATGAGAGAGTATAGTAGTGTATGTGAGAGAGTATAGTAGTGTATGTGAGAGAGTATACTAGTGTGTGTGAGAGAGTATAGTAGTGTATGTGAGAGAGTATAGTAGTGTGTGTGAGAGAGTATAGTAGTGTGTGTGAGAGTATAGTAGTGTGTGTGAGAGAGTATAGTAGTGTGTGTGAGAGAGTATAGTAGTGTGTGTGAGAGAGTATAGTAGTGTATGTGAGAGAGTATAGTAGTGTATGTGAGAGTATAGTAGTGTATGTGAGAGAGTATACTAGTGTGTGTGAGAGAGTATAGTAGTGTGTGAGAGAGTATAGTAGTGTGTGTGAGAGACTATAGTAGTGTGTGTGAGAGAGTATAGTAGTGTGTGTGAGAGAGTATAGTAGTATATGTGAGAGAGTATAGTAGTGTGTGTGAGAGAGTATAGTAGTGTGTGTGAGAGAGTATAGTAGTGTATGTGAGAGAGTATAGTAGTGTGTGTGAGAGAGTATAGTAGTGTGTGTGAGAGAGTATAGTAGTATATGTGAGAGAGTATAGTAGTGTATGTGAGAGAGTATAGTAGTGTGTGTGAGAGAGTATAGTAGTGTATGTGAGAGAGTATAGTAGTGTATGTGAGAGTATAGTAGTGTGTGTGAGAGAGTATAGTAGTATATGTGAGAGAGTATAGTAGTGTGTGTGAGACAGTATAGTTGAAAAGGAAGTTTGTTTGATCAATCAGGAAGACAGTTTAAATTCTCACTTCCTCATTGGCTAAAGGGGCCATTTTAAATGATCATTATCTGGTGGGCTTGCTGCTTTGAAAGTACAGCTAGCACCAACTCAGAGGAACAAGGAACATTTAAATCAAGCAGCAGAAACTTTAAGGAAAAAAACAACCTTGTTGGACGAAAACATTTTTTTTTATTTAGTTTCTTTTTCAAGGTCAGTTTTTGTTTGTGGAAGTATCTGGTTATGAGGAAAACATTGCTCTTTTTCACTGATACACTGCGGTGTGTTCAGTAATTGTGAGGGAAACTGACAATTTGGGAAATGACAGTATCATTTTGGAAAGATTAATTTCTGAGCTCAATGGTTATACTCGGACGATCTCTTTCTTGCTCTCGATTAACCAGCAGTTTGAAGAGGATGACAATCAGGGAAGCTTTGGTGTAGAGCTGAAGATCTTTGAACAAACCCGACGGGACCTTAATTTCTATCGTTTTACACGGGCTCGCGCTCCGGGTTGCGCGCAGCAGTGCAGAACATTTTAGTTAGGAGTGACAACGCTGAAATGAATGAACCGTACATTTTGAGACTTCAATGTTGTCGTTCCAGAAAATGAGTTTATTTTCAATTAAACAGTTATGAACAGAATTCTAGAAACTGTAGACCCACTAGCCAGTGACGGTAACCATGGCATTCAATTATTTTTGAGCCTAGTGAACTCTTATCAGTGAGCAACTTCATTAGTGTTAAGGCACTAAATAAAGGTTGATAAAAGACCAGTGACAAGTTTCCTTTTTTAGTCAAATGATTATTCCATTTTCAATTGTTTAAACAAGACATTAATAATGTATTAGGAAATGGTGAGTTATTGACAACGATGCCTCTTCAATTTAGTCAAATTCAACAGGCAACAGATTTTAATAATGTATATTAAGGAGTTCTTGGAAGTCATTCCTGACCAAATCCCTGAGTCAGGATACCCCCAAGTTGCAAGGGTCCCTCTTGCTCTGAAAAAGAAATACACCAAAGAACACCAAAAAAGAAATTAAACCTAGCATGTAGAAAACTTTTAAAAAGGAGGGAAAGACAAAGACAGACAGAAGGGCATATGAAAAGATTTTTTTTCTCTGAAATTCATCTGAAAGCATCTGGGTGCTTTCTTATTGCATCAAGAACACCAAGGGTCTTCATCGCCTCCCTGAACCTGTAAAAATGTATCATGAGAAGATACAAATATCTGTTTTCAAATTGGATAAATTATCACACAGCACATGAAAGGGATGACTTATAAGACAGCTCAGTGTTTTTGATTATGCAAATAGGCCTTCTATTTGACAACTATCTAAAACATGATGTTCTTTAAGTTATTTTATATGATACATGCAAGCCTTTATTAGGAGTGTTTGGTTGTACACTGGGTTTTAAAAATGTCAAAATCTTTCATTATTCTTAACCCTTGTAAGGTGTTCAGGTCTGTGGGACCTGTTTTCTATGTTTGCTAAAATAAAAATGATGCTATTTATTATTTCTTCTAACTCAAACTCATTGGCCTTGGCTCATTTTCTGTGAAGAACATAAAAAATAACTTATTTTCAATGAGTGCACACGGTACACCCCCCTACACATGACTATTACATATGAGGTGTTCGGGTCTACTGGACCCAAGTGTAATTATTACAGTGTAATAATTGTACGTGCTATGAAACTTTGTACCTGCTATTCTTACACAAAGTTTCAAAATTGTTATATTTCAAGTACTTTCACCTGTTCTGATTAAGTTCTAAGAAATATGCAACAATAATGATAATGATTGATAATGAATGAAAAATCTTGTTTCTATTTTTTTTTTTTTTTACCTTTTTTATAATTGAATTTCCTTGATTACTCACAAAATCATGATCATATGATCTCACAGGAGTAAATGGCAAATATGAACCATACATTATGTATCTATCATTGGTAATTGAGGTTAAGTAAACCTCTGTTAAGTATTTTTACATAAATTGTTATGGCTGTATTGATTTAAAAGCCTAATAATGTGGTGGGTCCACCAGACCCGGGAACATTGGCTGTGTAACAAAAATATGAACACCTTAGAAGGGTTATATATGTTTGCTAAAAAATTTAGTTACACAAACCTTTGAAGTGCTCCACTAACTGATGAACCAGCTGAAACATGATGATATCCTCCACCAAGAGATCTTTGTCTTCTACGTGTTTCAAAGGCCTTAGACACCCAGCACTGGCCAGATAATCTGTAATAAATTATTGTATAGTATGAACAACACAAGATTAGATATATTAAACAAACTGTTCTTTCCTGGAGGCCATTAGGTGATGCATGAAATTATATGAATGACATCTTTTATTTATGTGATAGGGAAGGCAAGAAAGAGTCTAGCACTAGGACCCAGGCAAAGGGGCAGAGTCTATAAATAGGGGAGGGAAGCTCACCTGGATCTTTCTTGCTGCAGCCAGACACACCTGAGTAGGCAGCTGAGGCCAGCCTTTGTTTGGTGCTTGATTTGGTAGGTTTTGTTTTTTTAAATAAGTTTTATTTTAAATAATGTTTAACAATCCAATGTTAGCAATGCATGTCTAGAACTAGCACCATGAATCATGTTTTAGCTCATTTTATTAAAGATAAGTTAAATAATTGTTAAATCTGTTATTTATTAGAATCTTCATGGTGGTGAGGGTCTAAAGCTTGGAGTGATTGTTTAAACACATCAGCTAAAGCACCGGTATGCTCAAGGTGGTTTTAAACAAGATATTAGCCTTGTTTTTATTATAAATTTAACATGAAGCTTTGAAAATATAGATTCCAGTCACCTGCCTGTCTTCAACTGGGGGAGGGGAATGTGCTTCTAAGTCAAGCAAGGTATGATATTTGTTACATTGGTCATGTTTTGTGAAATGTGTCTTTTAAAGTTTTTATTATTTTGTATCTTAATGTTATTTTTTCTTTTGTTTTAAATAGATGTAATTGGGAGAGCCAACCACAGTTTTTTCCCACTTATGTTAGTTTGATTGCGCTCCCACTAAGTTATTGAATGGGCCATATCTTGTGTTTCTGGCTGTATTAAACGGGGGAACTGAAGGGTGGAGTAACCATTCTGCATGGGTGTTTTGTTTGAGTTTGGGGCAACTGTGTGTAGTTAAATGTAGTGTTTTAGTGGTTTGATTTAATTTGATTTGGTTATAATTTATTTTGGTGCTCAACTCTACAGCAGTTTCCCTGGTAATGCAGTCTAGTTCTGAATCATGTTTTGTTTTGTTCTGATGTAATATAAATAAAAAGTATAATTTTACACCTGGTATAGCAGCCTCCGTTTCCGGTTCATTCTGGCACTTGTGTATGAAGTAGCGTAAAGGTTACATTTAACTCCTTTAATCACAGTAGTATATTTAGCACTGACCAAGCCTGGTCTAAACATTCATATTAAAGTCAAACAAATCACACAGATTGCAGAAATATAAAAACAAATATGCGGCTTCACCACACTTAGTCAGGGCTCAAGTTTTGAGGACAGGCAAGGGTGACATTCTAAAATGCTTAATAAGCACTTGAGAGCCCTGCTTAGTAGTATTTAGATTATTATTCACTGTAATAAACAAATGTAAACATGTATATTGCACTCTTTAATAATAATAATACTACATTTTATTTATATAGCGCTTTTCATGGTACTCAAAGACACACACAGGCTAAATATCGTCACCCAGTCAGGTGATTGCAACTCAGCTAGCCAGGCAGCCGATGCAAGACAGAGTATTCTTATTTAACCTATCTTTGCTGTAAAAAGCCTACTCTGTCTCCTTACCCAAAGATAGGTGAAATCCAATAAATGCAGAACTACATTGCAATAAGGTGCGCACTGAATAGCAAATTACAATGTGTTTGAAATTTAATAACAGGAGCGCAGCAATGGGTACTACAATTACCAATATGCTTCCATAACTGCTGCTGCTAGCTGCTAGCTTTTTCTCCTAGTCAAAGTCAAATGTATATTGTAGAGTAAAATATACTGTGGTTAATCAAAGGGCTTTACAGACAATGTGTCGTCTCTCTCATGTAACAGCAGATTTAATTCGGAAACCTGATTTCTGAAATTATTTCACACAGCTTGCTCAAACTTGCTTGATCATATTAACTAGTGCTAGCTAGTGGAGATATTGCAACGTTTTCAATGAAAAATGGCTAGCCAGTGTTATATGTGGGTAGCAACTAGCTAGCCGCTAACCATGCTAACATGAATTTGGGGGGACACTGCAGATGGGATGACGTTAATAAAAAAGGGGTCCTTGGCTATTTTTTAATGAACTTACCGTCTTCCTGGATTTCGATGACGATCCACCGAAACGATGTCTCGTCTGGTACCGGAGTCCTCCGTGTTCCATTGAGCTAGCTAGAAGTAGCAGTGCTAGCCTGGAGCCAGGTCTGACTGGATTTACAGTTCCACCCCTGAATAATCTCTGCATCTCCGAATCAGAGATCTGTTGGACTTCATTTAATTGTCGAGACATCGTTGACAATAGCTCACCATTTGCTAAAATATTATTTAGAAGACCCACAGCTTCAGTTAGCCTCTTTCTATCCATTACAGCTCCACTTCAGCCAAACTATTATAATGACAGTGGCGGAATTTGACCGTCAAATACCGCTTCTTCTTTGTCAACCAATCAGGAGCTGAGTAATCAAACTCCCTTCCGTTTCAATCAAACTCTCTCACACACACTACTATACTCTCTCACATATACTACTATACTCTCTCACACACACTACTATACTCTCTCACATATACTACTATACTATCTCACACACACTACTATACTCTCTCACACACACTACTATACTCTCTCACATACACTACTATACTCTCTCACACACTACTATACCTCTC
Source organism: Perca flavescens (assembly GCF_004354835.1). Classification (NCBI taxonomy): domain Eukaryota; kingdom Metazoa; phylum Chordata; class Actinopteri; order Perciformes; family Percidae; genus Perca; species Perca flavescens. The sequence continues at coordinate 40,676,764 of NC_041335.1, forward strand.
TCACATATACTACTATACTCTCTCACACACTACTACATACACTACTATACTCTCTCACACACACTACTATACTCTCTCACATACACTACTATACTCTCTCACACACACTATACTATACTATCTCTCACACACACTACTATACCTCTCACACACACCACTATCTCACACACACTACTATACTCTCTCACACACACACTATACTCACATACACTACTATCTCTCACACACACTACTATGCTCTCTCTCACACACTACTATACTCTCTCACACACACTACTATACTCTCACACACAAACTATCTCACACACACTACTATCTCTCACACACACTACTATGCTCTCACACTACTATACTCTCTCACATACACTACTATACTCTCTCACACACACTACTATACTCTCTCACACACACTACTATACTCTCTCTCACATATACTACTACACACACTACTATCTCTCACACACTACTATGCTCTCTCACATACACTACTATGCTCTCTCACTATACTCTCACACACTACTATACTCTCTCACACACACTACTATACTCTCTCACACACACTACTATACTCTCTCACACACTACTATACTCTCTCACACACTACTATGCTCTCACAGACACACTACACTACTATACTCTCTCACACTACTATACTACACACACACACTCTCTCACACACACTACTATACTCTCTCACACACACTACTATACTCTCTCACATACACCACTATACTCTCACACACACACTACTATACTCTCTCTCATACACTACTATACTCTCTCACATACACCACTATACTCTCACACACACACTACTATCTCCACACACACACACACACACACACACACTACTATACTCTCACTCACACACACACACACTATACTATCTCTCACACACACACACACTACTATACTCTCTCACATATACTATTCTCTCTCACACACACTACTATCTCTCTCACACACACTACTATACTCTCTCTCACACACTACTACTATCTCTCACACACACACTACTATACTCTCTCACACACACTACTATACTCTCTCTCACACACACTACTATACTCTCTCACACACTACTATACTCTCACACACACACTATACTATGCTCTCTCACACACTACTATTCTCTCTCACACACACTACTATACTCACACTCACACACACACTACTATCTCTCTCACACAACTATACTCTCACACACACAACTATACTCTCACACACACACACTACTAGGTCACTTTACTATACTCACACACTACTATACTATAGCCTCTCTACATACAGTGTTCTACATTATGATAGAAGTTCTATACGTTTTAAGTTTTTCTCTATATAACAAACTGAACTATGCTAACATCTCCAAAAGCACGAGACAATAAACACAAACAAACACAATGTACAATACAAAATAACTGACAGTAGAAAAGAATAGGGTCAATAAGGTCAAGATACTCATATCAAAGCTCAACATGAATTGAAACAATGAATAATAGTGGGTCTTAACATGGACTTGAACGTTTCAATGGTCTGAGCTGTTCACATGAATAGGTAAACTATTCCAGAGGTATGAGTATAGTGGTGTATATGCAAGATTATGATACTATGCTGGAGCCATAATAAATATATTGGTGTTTATTCATTTTATTGTAGAAACAAACAAGATTATATGTATTATTTTACTATTTAATTTCTTAATTGCTAAATTTAAATTTTGTACATTGTATCTGAGGAAATAACATTAACTAATTTCGAGACTACGGCAACCTCCGCTCCTCCTCCTAATTAGGTCACCTTCACAGGTATAATAGACAGCTTGGGAAGTGCTTTTGTTTGAGTAAGAGAGGTGGACAGAGAAACAGTTTAGTGACCGTAGCGTATGTGTGATGAATGAAGTTTCTGTTGAAAGTCAACCACGGAGAATCTATATTTTGACGTTATAAAACTTGCATTATTTGAACGAAACGTAAGGATCTCCGCGAGTGCTTATTCTCCCTACGAGTCACAACCACCTCAAAAAGGCAACTGAGGATATGAGATGAGTGATATGCAGTCGCCGCAACACATACATACATGTAAAAGGATTATAATAGTGTGTGTGTATGAGTATAGTGGTGTATATGCAAGATTATGATAGTTCAGTTCAGTTCAATTTTATTTATATAGCACGTTTTAAACGTACTATATAAATAAAATTTAACCTCAGTTGACCAAAGTGCTTAACATGCTCCAAAAGCAACAAGACAATAAACACAAACAAAGCACAATGTACAATACAAACTAGAAAAAAGAATAAGGTCAATAAGGTCAAGATATCAAAGCTCAACTTGAATTGAAAGCCAATGAATAATAGTGGGTCTCATGGACTTGAACGTTTCAATGGTCCGAGCTGTTCTTACATGAATAGGTAAACTATTCAGAGGTATGAGTATAGTGGTCTCAAGACAGTATGAATTACATCCTATACGGCCTCTCATGAATTTGATTTATTCTCACACACAGGTGAGATGAAGGAAGGAGGAAGAGTAAGATGACTACACTCCCTCAGAGTAGATCCAGACTCAGATCCACCACACAGACTGTAAGAGGACTCTTCTCTCTCAGCCACATTCTAACTCTCTGCAGGCAGCAGCTGCTGCCTTCAGGGTCCAGCCAGGGTAATAAGAGTAACTCACTGGTCTCCATTGTCCGTTATATTTCACCTCCAGTCTTCCTCTACAGCGCCTGTCTCCTCCACACCAACCTGACAGACTCTGAACAGAAACCACATCACAGAATGAGTTAATTTAATTAAAAGATGAAACAAACACACATTGGTCTTTTCTGTCTCTGTGTACCTGTTGAGGTGAGTTCTCCTTCAGCCACAGGAGAAACACAAGGTAAACAGTAGAAAGAAACACACACACACACACACAGTTACACACACACACACACACACACACACACACACACACACACACACACACACACACACACACACAGTTACAGAGACACACACACACACACACACACACACACACACACACACACACAGGCGGGCACACACTCACACACACACACACAGAGACAAACACACAGGCGGGCACACACACACACACAAACTAACACACACACACACACACAGTCTCACACACAGACACACAGTCACAAACACACACAGACACACACACAGACACACACCCATATACAAACACACAAATGCACACAGTAACAAACACACACACCCACCCACACAGTACACACACACACACACACACACACACACACACACAATGCGTGGCCCTTTTCACATATCACATATTAGTTCTTGTTAGCTGAGCGAAGACATCTCTCCCTGTAGCTTACACACTAACAAACTCATACACACACACACCCATATATATATATATATATATATATATATATATATATATATATATATATATATATATATATATACACATACACACATACACACACACTTGCAATTTCTGAGGCTGGTGACTCGGATTAACTTATCCTCAGCAGCAGAGGTGACTCTTGGTCTTCCTTTCCTGGGGCGGTCCTCATGTGAGCCAGTATTCTTGTAGCACTTGATGGTTTTTGCGACTGCACTTGGGGACACGTTCAAAGTTTTCGCAATTTTCTAGACTGACTGACCTTCATTTGTTAAAGGTACAATATGTAACATTTCTGCTTTAAAATGTCTAAAAATGACCATATCTATGTTATATATTTTTATAAGTTGTGTTCTTATACTATCCTAAATGTTTCCACCAAATGTCAAACCCAGAGAAATCTGTTATTTTATTTTCAGACACGGCACGTTTCCTTTAGTCGCCCGTCAGTGGCGTCATATAACCTTTCACCCTCCAGTTACTCTAGCTTCCGTCAGAACACTGGCACCCAGATGATACGTTCAGGAGTAATTGTAAATCATACAATGTCACAGAAAAAAAATACTTGTAACCGTAAAACTGCTTTTTTTGCATTTTCTGCATTTTGTGATTAATTACATCCCACTTTTTATCACAGTAATACAACAGAGACCTTATCTATTTTGAAAGTTCAATATTGATACCAGCTTAATGTTACTACAATGTGCTAACGTTGTTGCTAGTGCTTTGTGGGTAACATTATGAGGTTACATCGTTCAACACGCTAATAAAGTTATTTTTAGTATGACTGTTTCGACCACAGCTAACAGGACTGAGCTAACCCACGAAAAACTTCACTAGTAACGTTAACGTAAGCTGTATAGATAGACGATTAATCTAATGCTAATTTAGCCAAAGTAGCACACCCCGTCTGTCTGCCTCACTCCCCCGGCGCAGAGAGACTCAGTCGGGATGACAGCTGACAACAGCCCCAGGACATATAGCTAGCTAGTTACCGTTAGCACCCAGTCAGCTATCAGCCAGCTAGTTTCATTACAGCAACCCCCGGCCAGAACTTATTTCCAGTGCCTGGGCTTACGACGCTAACGGCAGTTTAATTAAACGTCGTGAAACAGACTATATCAGACCCAGCACCGAATCACAACAGTGGCCATCCATAGCGGTAGCTAGCTAGCTACATCTCCGTAGCGCTACCGGTGTATGTGCCGGAAATCTCCTCCCTGACGAATTTCTCCCCCCTTCGCGGTTAGTTGTCTTTACGGTTAGCTAAATCAACCCGACAAAAGGTGGGTTAAGCACCAAAACAAAAAGTTAAGATTACTGAAAAGTGAAGGGGAAATAATTCGGGGCAGCTGGGAGATGTTCTGCTGCTGCACAACAGGCATCGAACGTCCTGGCTCGCTGTCGCGGAGACTCCCCCGAGAATCCCCACCCACACCCGTCTCTCAGCCTCGTTTGGTAGCTAGCTAGCGTTACAACAAACCCTGTCCGCCCCGGTGTTGAAACCATCCAAAAGATATATTCACACTGTTTTGACTGAGCCAACGTGGTCTCATTCCGCACCCAGAGGCATTATGGTCGCCAGAGTCGTAACACCTCTCTGGGGTTGACAGGTGGGTCCCTCTCATGATCCTTAACGTCTCGGACAGCCCTGTCACGCTGCGGAGAAACACCAAGCTCGCCGATGTCTACACCTGTCTGGCGCTGGAGGACATGGAAGCTACGGAGCTCAGTGCTGCTCAACAGGTCACGTCTGCCGGGCCTGCAGGAACGTCAGCATCGGCAGTGAATATCGAGACCGTGCGGGAGAGGCTGGAGCATGTTGGCCTGAGAGATCTCGACCTTGAGTCTTGTGACGTGACGACAGAGTGGCAAGCCAAGCTGGCGGACCTCGTGATCAAATATGAGGACATCTTCTCCCACCCTCACCTGGACTGTGGCGAGGCCAAAGAGTTTCTGCACCGGATTCGTCTCACTGACGAGAGGCCGTTCCGTTTGCCTTACCGACATGTCCCACCTGCTGAATACCAGAAGCTCCGCCAGGTCTTCAGTGAGATGGAGGAGAAGGAGACAATCAGGAAGTCCACCAGCGAGTTCGCCTCACCTCTCGTTTTGGTGTGGAAGAAAAATGGTGACTTGCGGGTGTGCACGGACTTCAGATGGCTCAACAAACGGACACTGAAGGATGCCCATCCCCTTCCCCACCAAGCTGACTGTCTGGCTGCCCTGGGTGGGAACACGTTCTTCAGCACAATGGATCTCACGTCCGGCTTTTATAACATGCCGCTGCATGTAGATGACCGCAAGTACTCAGCATTCACGATACCCATGGGCTTGTACGAGTACAACCGACTCCCACAGGGCCTATGCAACAGCCCAGCCAGTTTCATGAGGATGATGACTAGCCTATTCGGTGACCAGAACTTCCTTAGCTGGCTATGCTACCTGGACGATTTGCTAGTGTTTGCACCAACTGAGGCATTGGCTCTTGAGAGGCTAGAGCTGGTCTTTAGTCAGCTTCACCTGCACAACTTGAAGTTGGCCCCAAAGAAGTGCTGGCTGCTCAGGAGGTCTGTGAAGTTCCTGGGACACGTCATTGATGAGTCAGGTGTGTCAACAGACCCAGCAAAAGTTGAGGCCGTCAACACGATGGTGGCTACAGACCTGATGGAACTTGATGGTGTGACCCCGTCTCAGACTCGTGTGAGGTCCTTCTTGGCAATGGTGAACTATTACCAGCACTTTGTGCCCAATTACTCCACAATGGTCTAAGCCTCTCTTTGACCCCTTGGCTGGTCAGAAGCAGAAGCACAAGGTAAGGCCCCGCACAAAACGCCCTGCTCCGCTCAGGAAGTTGACCCCTGCTGATTGGATGCCAGACCATCAGAAAGCTTTTGAGGATTTGAAGACCATGGCTGGATGCCTGCGAGCAGCGCTGGGTGGCTAAGTTGGCATCTTACGTGTTCGATATCAAGTACATCCCGGGCCCCAAGAACACTGTCGTGGACGCACTGAGTCGTCGGCCTTTCGTGAAGTCAGCTGCTGGGAGGCAGCTGCTCCGAAACCCCTACATTGAGCTCCTGGCCAAAGCAGTCCCTGTCTCAGCTGACACTGTCCAGGACACCTTTAGGCAGTCTGCTACTCAGGATTGCATAGACTGTGAAGGAAGGGAGCCCTATGTATCTGATGGTGCCAAGAACCGGTCCTTGTCCAAAGAAGAAGTCTGCCATCCTTGAGACACACAGTCTATGGGAGTCAGGTGCAAAGGTGCGAGCTGTTGACTCACTCCAACAGCTCCCGCAACTGGTTCCCACCGCTGAAGAGCCCCTGCCTGCATTCACAGAGAGAGAACTGCGTGAAGGGCAGTTGAGTAATCCCATCCTCTCCAGGGTGCTGTACTATGTGGACCGTGGCCGTTGTCCATCCAGGAGAGAGAAGTCCAAGGAGCCGGCTATGGTTATCAGGTTCCTGAAGCACTGGGAGAAACTGACCACTTGCAATGGCATTCTCTACAGGGTGTCCAAAGACCAGGTGTCCAGGAAGAAAAGACATAAGTTGGTGGTCCCTGGCTCTTTTAAATCCGAGTTCTCAAGGGCATTCACGACTGTGCTGGTCATCAGGGGCAGTTCAGGAGTTTGAGCTTGGCCCGTCAGCGTTTCTTCTGGCCTCATATAGACAGGGATGTTAAAGAATATGTCCGTCACTGCCCAAGATGCGTCATCAGTAAGACTGCCGATCCAGAAGGACAAGCGCCGCTGGAGAGTATAAAAACGTCCTCTCCTCTGGAAAGACTTGTCCATCGCAACCTGCTGATGCTCATTAATTTCCTGCCCATCGATGCGGACAGCGTTTCAGATGGGACCTTTGTGTCCTCCGGCGGGAGAGAGTCGAGCGACATCGCTGATGCGGATGGATCGATGCCTGTTGCGGGTAAGGAGGATGCTGGTAGTAGGACTCGGGAGTGGATCGATAACCTGACCACTGTGAGCACAGACGTCCATGCAGAGTGTGGCTCCCCAGAAGACGTCCTGAGCATGAGTAACAGATCTGGGCATACAGGCAGTTCACACTTACAGTCACAGACAGAGTTGAGTTCTGAATGTAGCTTCTCTCACGCCCCCCTAACTAGCTCTCGGAGTACACACACACACAACTCAGAGCATCTAGACGACATACAAAGAACAGGGTCACTCTCCGTTCACTCAGATCCCAACTCCTTACACACAGTTAGGACTCGTGTTGGGTGTATAGTGAAGCCAGTTAACCGTTTGCTGTGTCAGATGTCCAAACAGGGTATTGTAAGTGATGCCGTTTCTAGGTCAATGTTTCAGATGTCCCAGCAAGACTGAGGGTCTTGATGTAATCTCAGTGTGTTTTGATATGGCATTGCTTCACGTTCCATGAGTCAGAGTCCAGGTGTAGGGACTTGCATTTATTTGTGAGACATGGTTTGTGTGTGGTGTAGACTGCATCCTGCTTCCAGAAGTTGGTAGTGAGTTTTGTACCACTCTCCTTCCACTTCATCCCTTTTGGGATACTTTTCAAGTTGGAGCATGTGTATAACCATGTCATGCGTGTTTATTTATTTTTGTTAAAAAAATTTTTTATTTCTTTTGTTTTGGTAGAGGCAAACATAATTTTTTTTTTTTTTAAGATTTTGGCAAAATTCAGGGGAGGTGGATGTAACAGAGTTAAAAATGTAGTGTATTGTTATATATGATTTTTGCCAAAAAAATGAATACCCTTGTTTAATAGTTGTGAATGGAGCCACCTTTGGCCGTATGGTGTACTACAGATCTGCTGCGTGTAGTCTCGCGTTACTTCCCTCCCCGATCAGAGAAGCTGTATACTTTTGATCGGGTAGGTTCAACGTACAAAGTACTTCATCCAGTATATAAATTTTCTAAAAGTAAATTGATGTTTAGGTTAATAACTTCAATGTATCTAATGGGTTTATTATTCCAATGCACTGTAACAATCGTACTACACTTTGCATGGTTTGACAGAGTTTATTTATGTACTTTTTGACCGTGAGTTTCTGTGCACTGAGGCCAACGTAGCTAACGTGGCTAACATGGCTAGCTGTAAACTCCGCTAGTCACGTCCATACATTGAGAGCAATATTACTCCGTGTCTATCATGTGTGTATATTTAATCTCAGTATAGTTTTGGTATATGTATGAGACAACAGTGTATGTTAAGAGTATTCCCAAACGTTAATTAGTTGTCGTTCCATGTGTGTTAACATTCTGTCTGCGTGCCTTGCTTGCTAGCAAGCACTGATAGTGTACAATGGGATATTGACGTAGTACATGTAGCCCATGTAACACAATTTATATTTTGCTTCTTTAGATGCTGTAAATGTGCACACCAAAGTCTGAAGACAATGTTCTGATCTATTTTCCAAAGGAAAAATAAAGAAGAAAAATTCAACATTTCGCCTCTGTTCCCCTGATGCTTGACAATCGTTACACACGCAACGTCCCAACGTCATCAAAAGTCCAGTTTTACCGTCCATTGTTTTGGTTGAGAGACCCCTAGCGGCAGAAAGTTACATATTGTACGTTTAAAGTAATGATGGCCACTCGTTTCTCTTTACTTAGTGATTGGTTCTTGCCATAATATGAATTCTAACAGTTGTCCAATAGGGCTGTCGACTGTGTATCAACCTGACTTCTGCACAACACCACTGATGGTCCCAACCCCATTAATAAGGGAAGAAATTCCACTAATTAACCCTGACAAGGCACACCTGTGAAGGTAAAACCATTTCAGGTGACTACCTCATGAAGCTCATTGAGAGAACACCAAGGGTTTGCAGAGTTATCAAAAAAAGCAAAGGGTGGCTACTTTGAAGAATCTAAAATATAAGACGTAAAATAAAAATATAAGATGTTTTCAGTTATTTTTGTTAAGTACATAATTCCATATGTGTTCATTCATAGTTTTGATGCCTTCAGTGAGAATCTACAATGTAAATAGTCATGAAAATAAAGAAACACATTGAATGAGGTGAGTCCAAACTTTTGGCCTGTACTGTGTGTGTGTGTGTGTATGTATGTATATATATATATATATATATATATATATATATATATATATATACACACACACACACAATGCACACACACAGTGTTTAGTGTGTATTCTGTCATAAACATGTTGTCATGTTTTCTTTAACTGGTTGGGAGCAGACGTCCTCTCCTTTAAGAATAAACTCTGATTTTTATTCATGTTTTCATCTCTATGATCTCTGAAAGACTCTGTTACTATCATAGCTATATCTATGGTTACTAATGTCTCCATATTGTATTCAGATGAAGTACTTATAAGTAATAAACTACGTATTTATTACTGACTCTCTGCAGCTGTCCCCCCCCACCACCCTCTCTCCCCCAACCGAACAAACTAAAGACATGTTTAGACCAGACTGTTTCCTGTGACTGCTTCACAATAAAAGCCTCCTGTGTTTGTCCAGTTGAGGATGTTTTAATGTGAAGCAGCAGCAGGAAGTGTTGTGTTAGCGTTGTGTTAGAGTTGAGCTAGCATTGTGTTAGCGTTAGCAATCCGATAACAATCAGCTGTGCTAGGGCTGCAGGAGAGAGAACAGGAAACACAGATATCAGCCTGATCAACTCCCCCTCAGTAACACTGATCACATGCTGCAGCATTTCCTGTAAAGCTGTCATGAGGAGGAGTCACCACAAAACTTTCTGCATAATTTCCCTCTTATCGATTAAAAAACACATGGATGATTACTGATTATCAACAGGATCACAGAATCTGTCTACACAGATAATTTTCCACAGAATTAAACACAATTAAAACATAAAAACAAGACTCCAAATATTAAATCTCCACCCCGAACAGAAAAACACTCGGCTAAACTCTTCAAATTTTCATTCTGGATCATCTCTGATAACTGTTAAACAATCTGCAGATTCTGTTTGGTTCTGATGATCAGTAAAGTTATAATTTCTGATATGTTATTATTAGTTCAGTGTTTTGTTAAATAATTAGGGTTAGGGTTGGATGTTACAGAAATAACAACGGACTAAAAATAGAATAAGAAAAGTGGTTTGATTTGATGAAAATCTGAAGGATTCCAACGATTTGACTAAATCCATTTTCCCTTTTTGTCTTTTCTTTTTCTGTCTCTGATTTAAAGATCGATATGTGAAAATGAAATGTTTGAACACTGCAACTGAAACGTTGGTGTGTTATAAAGCCACGAGGCACTTTGTGTGTCTGAGAGGAAATAAAGAATCAATGAATGATAAGAAGAGATGATGTTTAAAGCAGAGTGGTACCTGATCTCCACAGCAGTGGCAGCAGGAACATGAGGTGGTCCATGTCCAGGTGGAGGGTCTCTCTGCGTCCGTCTTCCCGTCTGTCTGTTCTCTGCTCTGATCATCACATGTGCTGTCCTCAGGTTGGATCTGCATACAGGAAGAGGCGGAGCTTTACTGGAATACATCTCATTTAGTCCACGTCACCAACGCTGATGTTATCTGAGTGCAGAATTAAACCACTCGTGATGTTTTACCTGTTGAATGGACCGATACATCATTTTTCTTAACTGTTTGTGTGAAAATGAAACAACTAAATAAAAGCACTGCATATCTGTCTCTCCCTGCGTTCATGCCACCTCGGAATAACCCGTGGTTACGTTGTTTTTCCGACTGGCAGCGTTCACATGGTTGGGATGCGTGCTCTTCTTCTTCTGTTATATTGGCGTTTGGCACAACAACTTGTTTCATGACTGCCACCATCGGTCGGCCGTAGCCGAGAGCATCAGGTGTGTGAAAACATGGAGGCTACAATAACTAAAGATTTTCTGTTTTCTTATTTGAGCATCAAACAGCACATCGCCAGGTGTTTGTTTGTGTTATCTGCAGGACAACCAACGGGAAAGGACACGGATAATGTGTTTTGTTTTTTATACGTGGGCCTATTTATGAATAATTTGAAACATATTATGTCTGTGTATGTTTCTTGGAAGAGGCATTTGTCCACAATAAACAGTTTATTGTCATTAAAATATGTTCAGTGAACCGAAGTTGCCTCCATCAAACGTCAGTTGTCAAAACGCATCACCAACTGGGAAACTCGGGTATCAAAATCCAGCCCAAGTTTCCGACCTCTGATTCCCACAGGAATTTACGTGAATGGTGACGTTTTCACTCGGAAAATTTCCGATGCCCATGAACGCAGGGTAAGTCTCTTCCTCGTTAAACTCCAGTCACCTGCTGGGTTGCTGGCAGCTGGCTCTCACTATGCTAACCTGGGTGTTATAGTTTTAGGCTGGTGGCCATCTTGGTTGTAGGCTGTTGCAGCCACCATCTCAGGATGAAGTGTGACAGACCTAAAGTTGGAAAAAGAGTGTGATTGTAAAGATGATGTTTCCACTCTGTGGACTGAAGGTAACTTCTCTTAACTGAATAGTTGGGAAACTGATGCTCTGATACACAGATGACAGATTGTAGGATAGTGCTTTCATCAGATTAACGCTGGCACAGTCTCGTTGCCATGTGAACATCAGCAGACAGTCTTTCTTACGCAACTCAACTACAGCTCAACTAAACATCATATTGGTTGGTGATCAAACTATTGATTCTGTCAGGGATCAGCAACCTTTACTATCAACAGACTTTTTGGAGATCCAGCACGTTGCTCTTCTTTTGCAATCTATTGGTTCTTCTTTTTTATTTAACAGCAACTCACTAGTAAAATAAGTCCTTGTTTTGATATTTTACAAAAATAATTTAAATCTGACGATATGGCCTCATCAATAAACAAGTTGTTATTTAATGTTGCCAACAGTAAAGTATTGGTTCAGTCACCATTTAGGGAAAATAAACAATCAATACCCAACCTCTGTAAAGACAGAACAATCAGTTCCACAGAAACACACAGAAACAACACAGGAAATGTCCTGAAGCTGTCACAGTGAGACACTTTGAGAGCATACATCTGACAGACAGTCGTCTTTATTAGGACTCAGTACCCATAAGCCTCCCAGAGCTAGATTGTAACAATCATTTCTGGGACAGGATGCATACAAAATTTAACAATAGATTAAAGATGAGAGAGCAGCTCAGTGTGTCTTAGGGAGTTACATTTCTGATCCCGGCAGTCTAGAGTTGTAATAGCATAATTAAGAGAGGCAGGTTAAGCAGAGAGCCTGGTGGGGCTAGAACTCCCCAACCGGATCGGGCTGTACTGGTTTTCCCTCTACCCTCACCTATGGTATTAATTATACAGTATAGAAAAAAAAAAAAACTTATGACTACGAGGAGAGAAAGGGTTTCCTCAGGAGGGTAGCGCTTCAACTCCTAGTCCCTAACTATAAGCTTTCATCAAAGAGGAGGGTTTTCAGTTTACTCCTAAATGTTGCTGCGGTGTCTGCCTCAAAAGGAGCCAGGGAGCTGGTTCCACAATACTGGAGCCTGATAGCTGAAGGCCCTGGGGAGTCTGTTCCAGAGACTCTAGGAACCATGGGAGGAGGCATTCTGGGAAGACAGTGCTCTAGGTGGGACAATTAGGTATCTATGACCTCTTCTGGGTATGATGGTGCTTCCCCCATTTAGAGCTGGTTTGTTAAGTCAGGAAGGGGGATTTTAAATTCAATCCTATATATTTCACTGGCAACCAATGCAGACCGGATAATACAGGAGAAATGGATGGATCTTCTTATGTTAGTAAAAGTTCAAAATGTCTTGCTGCAATATTCAGATGAATCAAGTTGGTTTTTCATTAATGGACTTTTTTGGGCAACCTGATAATAAAAAGATGGATAATCTAGTTTAAAGTAACGAATTTTGGACTAGTTTTTTTAAATCGTTTTGAGACAGGAATTCAATTTTGGCAATAGTATCAAATCATGGAAAAAGGTTATTCTTGACACTTTTGTTTTAAGTGGGCGTTGAAGGATATATAAATTCAAAAATAACCCAACAATTTTGACAGTAAGTGCTGGAGGCCATTAGCAGGTAATACCATCCAGTGGTAACTATATCCCTTTTAGGAAGAAGTCGGCAGACCCAGACTCTTGGTTGGTCCTATCACAATAACTTCAGTTTTGTCTGAGTTTAACAGTGGAAATTGTGGGTCATCCACATTTTATATCCTCAATTGACTTTGTTTGAAGTCTTGCTAAAGACCACTTTCATCTGGCTTAATTGACAGATATAATTGAGTATGCAGTCTGCGTAACAGATGATAGTTAATCGAGTGTTTCCTAATAATATTACCTAGAGGAAGCATATATAAGGAAAATAGGATTGGTCCAAGCACTGAGCCTTGAGGAACGCCATGGCTAACTTTAGCGTGGGGAGGGTTTATCATTAACATTAACAAACTGGGATCGTTCAGAGAAATAGGACTTAAACCAGCATAGCGATTCCTTTAATGCCAACTAAGTGTTCCAGTCTCTGTCCCCAGGATAGTATGGTCAATAGTGTCAAATGCAGCACTAAGATCTAGTAGAACAAGAATGGAGACAAGTCCTTTGTCTGCAGCAGTTAGAAGGGTTAGTAATTTTCACCAGTGCCGTCTCTGAGTTATGATGCATAACTTAAGATTGAAAGGTTAAAAATAGACTATTGCTATGAGAAAATCCCCAACTGATCGGGCAACCACCTTCTCAAGGATCTTGGATAGAAAGGGAAGGTTAGATATAGGTCTATAGAAAAAAAAAAAAACCTCAGGATCTAGGGTGGGTTTTTTTTTCAGGGAGGTTTTATCAGGTGCAATTTTAAATCCTCGTCCCTAACATAACCTGTTATCAAGGACATGTTGATCATATTTAATAATGAAATGTTTAACGGTGTCTGCTTTGAGTAACCTCGTTGGGATGGGGTCTAAGAGACAGGAGCCTGATAGCTGAGGATATCTTTAACATTAATTGTTGAAGGTCTATAGGATAAAAGCAGTCCAAGTATTCTGGTGGTGTGAAAAAGTGGGCCAATTCCTCATTTCCTGTTCCTTTGCATGTTTGTCACCATTTAAGTGTTTTGAACATCAAACCAATTTAAACAATAGTCAAGGACAACACAAGTAAACACAGAAAATGCAATTTGTAAGAAAATGATGTTTATCATTAAAGGAGAAAAAATCTGCAAACCATCATGGCCCTGTTGAAAAAGTCTTAATAAACTTATTTGGGCAACCTTGCAATAATAAAGAATTGCAGTAATCAATGAGGCTTCTAGCGTCCTGGAGGAATTTTTGCCCACTCATCTTTGCAGAATTGTCCTAATTTTACAGCAGGGTTTTGAGACAGGTCATACCACAACATCTCAATGATTCAGGTCAGGACTTTGGGGCCAAAAAGTCTTCATTTGTTTTTCTTGAGGTTTGTTTTACTTGGGTGTGTGAAGGATATATCCTGTTTAGGATCAAAAATAAGTTAGATTTCTGACTTGAGTGCTGGAACAGATGGTCGGACATTCTCCTTCAGGATCTTTGGTAAACAGCAGAATTCATAGTTGGTTTTATCACGGCAAGTCTTCCAGGTTTTGAAGGAGCAAAACATCAGGAACCATCACACTGGGTCATCCATATTTTACAGTTGGTATAATGTTCTTTTTGAAATGCAGTGTTCCTTGACCCAGATTCACTTGGACACTTAACCTTCCAAAGAGTTCCAATTTTGTCTCATCGGTCCACAGAATGTTGTCCCAAAAGTCTTGGGGATCATCAAGATGTGTTCTGGAGAAAAGCATATATTTGATGTTCTTTTTGCTCAGCAGTGGTTTCTCCTTGAACTCTGCCATGCTAGGCCATTTTTGCCCAGTCTTTTCCTGATGGTTTAGGCATGAACATTAACAAACTGGGAGGTTCAGAGGCCTGGAGTTCTAAACCAGCTTTGTTGATTCCTTTAATGACCTCTTGGATGTGTTCCAGTCTCTGTAACAGGATAGTATGGTCAATAGTGTCAGGTTCACCACTAAGTTCTAGTAGAACAAGATTGGAGACAAGTCCTTTGTCTGCACAGTTGTGGAAGGTCGTTAGTAATTTTCACCCCAAAGCTTTGAAATGGCTTTCTAACCCTTTCCAGATTGAAAATCATCAAATAGACTCAATTGTTCCTGAATCTTTGAAAATCGGCATGATGTGATTAGCAAGGATCTTCTCAAGGATCTTGGATAGAAAGGAAGGTTATTTATAGGTCTATTGTTGTGAACAGGTGTGGCAAGGATCAGGCCTGGGTTTTTCTAGAGAATTGGTTTCATGGACAACCACAGTTTTAAATGTTTTAACAAGGGGGGCAATAACCTGTTAGTAAGGGCCATGATGGTTTGATTTTTTTTCATATCTTTAATAATAAACACCTTCATTTACAAATTGTATTTTGTGTTTAGTTGTGTTGTCCTTGGGATGGGGTTTAAATTGGTTTGATGTTCGAAACACTTGAGGATATCTTTAAAGGATTGTTGAAGGTCTATAGGATAAAACTTTTTTCACCAAGTATATGTCGGGAGTCGTCGTTCTTTCTAGCGGTCCTGCATTTAAAGATGAACTGTTAGAAGTTAAGGGCAAAAGGTGTTGAATTTTATCTCTAATTGTTATAATTTTATCATTAAAGAAGCTCATGAAGTCATCACTACTCAGTGCTAGAGGAATAGATGGCTCAGTAGAGCTGTGGCTATCTGTCAGCCTGGCTACAGTGCTGAAAAAAGAAACCTTGGGTTGTTCTTGTTTTCTTCTATTAATGATGAGTAATAGTCTGATCTGGCCTTTCTTAGGGCCTTCCTATAGGTTTTCAGACTGTCTTGCCATTCCAAACGTGATTCCTCCACTTTGGTGGAGCGCCACTTACTTTCGATGTTTCGTGAGATTTGTTTTAATTTGCGAGTTTGGGAGTTATACCAAGGAGCTAATTTCCTTTGCTTTATCGTCTTCTTTTTGAGAGGAGCGACAGAGTCTAAGGTCGTCCGTAGGCAAGTCGTAGCACCGTCTACAAATGTATCAATTTGAGAGGGACTGAGGTTAACATAGAGGTCCTCTGTTATGTTAAGGCACGACATAGACTGGAATGCTGTAGGAATATTTTCCTTAAATTTAGCTATAGCACTGTCAGATAGGCATCTAGTGTAGAAGCTGCTATCTGGTTTAGTATGGTCAGGTAGCAAGAATTCAAAAGTAATTAAAAATGATCTGATAATACCAGATTCTGCGGAAATATTATTAAATCCTCAATTTCAATACCATATGCCAGCACAAGGTCGAGGGTGTGGTTAAAACAGTGCGTCGCCTTGTGCACACTCTGACTGAAACCGATTGAATCCAGTAATGAGTTGAAAGCAGTAGTAAGGCTATTGCTGTCAACGTCCACATGGATATTAAAATCACCAACAATAAGTACTTTGTCTGATTTAAGGACTACACATGATAAAAACTCTGAGAATTCAGATAAAAATTCAGAATACGGACCTGGAGCTCGGTAGACAACAACAAATATAATTGGCTGTACTGATTTCCGTGTTGGATGTTGAAGATTAAGAACAAGGCTTTCAAAAGAGTTATAATTTAGTTTGGGTTTAGGGTTAATTAACAGGCTTGAATCAAATATGGCTGCAACTCCCCTCCTCGGCCTGAGCCTCTAGGAATTTGAGTATTAATATGACTGGGAGGGGTGGCTTCATTTAGACTAACATATTCTTCATGGCCCAGCCAGGTTTCAGTAAGACAGAATAGATCAATTTGATTATCAGATATCAATTCATTTATTTAGTACTGCTTTAGAAGACAAAGATCTGATATTTAGTAATCCACATCTAATTTTCCTATCCTTTTCTATCATTGCTGTGGTAGTTTTAATTCCAATTAGGTTGTTAAGTGTTGCCTCTCTATTCACCACTTTGTGTGGTCTGTTGTTGATAATTACTGGAATAGTACTAGTACCACATGTTACTGGAGTAATACTAGTACTACATGTTATCCTACAGAAAACATTTTCAGATCCATCCACTTGTATAGTGCTATCAGGATCAATACCTGGGGGACATGAATCTGTGATATTTTCAACATAATGTCAATACTTGCCTTCTAACAAATTAATTTCCACTTGTTCGGCAGATTGTTTATTTCAAGCAAAAGACACTTTGTATTCATTGTTTTTTTTAAAGTGGCATTTTTTTCCAGTGTAGTTTCATATAATACAAACAAACATTAGAGGTCAAGGGAGCCTTTTGAAAATTCCTCGCCAAAATAAAAGCCTAACTTTGGAGCCAATTTTGACCACTTTCCAACAAACTAGCATGACATAGTTGGCACCAATTGCTTCAATCTAGCATATTATCAAATATATTCCTCTTATTTGTGGTTTAAATAGCCAACAACACTTAACCTGTTAACATCCACCTCTTTTGCCTGATTTTCGCCTATTTCTCGTTCCCAAAGGGAAAAGCTTATAACAGAAGTTCTGCAAGGCCAGAATGCATGTAGGAGGCTTCATTTGAAACCTACATTCTTCTACTTTATAGACATGTGCTTGATTAGCATGTGATTAAAACACAACATACACTACAGCAGTTCAAACATGGTTCAAAATAGTTATTTTGGTCCGGTCTAAAAAAACGTAATTTTTGAAAAGAAATAACAAATAAATACTTTGTGCCACACTATGCAGGACACAACACAAACCTTCTAGACCTTGTCAAGAAGACCTCTATAAAGTTTCAGAACTCTAACCCTAACCTAATGGGAGCTAGGGAGTTTTTAGTATTTGGTATAACAAGTGTCACCGGTGTGCCAAAACCTCTCCAAAACTTCTCCAAGTGACCAAATGTTGCTAAATGCTTTTACTCACTTCTATGCTATTAGAAAAAACATACTAAATACTTAAAATGACTTACAAAACCTTTTTACATTCATTCCAACACTGTTGATCATATTTTTTTCTCATAAATCACATGTATGCGCATGCTGGCTCTGGGAGGCGGGGCTTAGGTCTGTTACCCATTCATTTGGACTGGTTCCCATTGGATATTCCTATCATGCTATATACCGTTGGAAAGGGAATGTGATTGGCTACAACTGCCATGATTGACGTGTTGATAGCCAATGAAAGCTTTTTCTAAGATGGCTGCTCAGAAGTGACGCAGCGTATTGACGCTCCACAGTGGGAGCGCTTGTTGGGCGTCCGGGGCTGTCCCGGGGTGAAAACTAAACAGAAAAAGGTGGGGATAGTTTCATTGTGTAGGCAGCAACCTGAGGACAACAAAAAGATTTGTGTCCGACTTGATCCCGACTTGCTCTGACGTCATGCACACGTGGTCAACGATAATCTCACGAGACCAAGGCGGCGCAGTTCTGAGAGCAGGCAGCGCAGTTGCTTTTCACCAACTGCAAGAGCCAGGCGGACGCAGGTGGACCCAGTGCATGCTGGGAAACGCCGGCCTCTCAGCTGATCGAACAGCTGATTGGTTCAGAATCGACTCAACATGATGACGTTTTATGTAAACTTTTTTATTGATTTCGAATCAGAGGGATTTTAACTGCGATTTGTCTGATTTAAAAGCTTATTCTGTACAGAACACATGTAGTGAGGCTTATAGTTATGTTTAGAAGTCAGAGAGACTAAATCTGTTCAGGTTACAGATCATCTCCAGTCTGTTGGTAATTAAAATCAGCAACAGATCACATGTAGAGCCTTCTGACAGCTACTCTGTCATAATAAAATCAACTGGAGACTGTAGGAGCTCATATATGGATCTGTTAACATTTTATTAAATCAGAATCGGACCCCAGTGTTTGTGTCACTTCCTGTTCATCCTGAATGCTGCTGGAATCAGCTGGAAAACTGTCTGACCTGAGAGCTGACTTTCGTCACCGCCCCCCGCTGCTGTCGCCTGCTCTCGTCTACTTTACAGGCGAGGAGCAGCTCATCTCCAACGAGCCTATTATTTCAGACGGAACGAGATCGGCTAATGAAGTTAGCAGACAGTTAGCGGACAATTAGCATGGGTTCTACAGGACAATATTCATAACCTGGATTAATTCTTGTGAAAAAACCTTGTTATCATTTTGATCTGTGGACACTTACGGACTAGAGGAATATATATAAGCCAGGAATGGAGGCGGATTGAGCGTTTAGGACAGCGTACAGGTAGGGAAGCATCATCATTTTTTTTTTTTTTTTTCTTTTTCAAATAGCATGAGCACTAAGATCAGTAATAATGCTTTGGTGCTTATGATTTCAGTAAAATGAACTGAATGATTCAATTGCAGAGAATTTTACCAATCAAACGATATACAGCATGTCCATATTGACAAAAGTTTTGAACTTTTGTGGTTAAATACTATTATGTAACACATCAGAACACGTCTGTTAACCGGTTGTTTTCATATCTCAGATGAAACAAGCTTTTTTTACATCTCGTAAGGTTTTTAAGTGGAGGTGTTATTGGTAAAAGATGGATCATCTTGTTTAAAGATCATTTTCCACTTTTTTTTTAATTAATTTCCACTTGTTCGGCAGATTTCATTGTTTTTTTAAAGTGGCATTTTTTTCCAGTGTAGTTTCATATAATACAAACAAAGATCCATTCTGGATTTTATGAATCAATATTCGATCATTCAAATGATAAACCATTTAAATAGGACCGGGCAGATAGCCTACATCAGATTCCATCAGACTCACCCTGGGTCGGGTTAATTAAGTCACCAACATAACCCCCCCACCCCAACCCCCTCCCTCCCCTCAGCTACAGCTCTGGCTGTCACAATCAGGGCTGTGAATCCATAATTACACCAAGATTTCTGGCTTTGTCGTTTTTAACATTATTGTTTGAAGCTGAGCGCTGGTTCTTAATTGTTCCTCTTTTGCTCCAAAAATGATCACCTCAGTTTTTCCTTCATTCTTTTTAAGAAAGTTGTGGCACATCCAATCATTAGTTTGCACCTAGCCAGTTTTTGTATTGGACTGTAGAGAAAAAGGTTGAGTTGTTGAATAACCACTTTTTCTTTTGGATTGGATTTTACAATGATTTTGCTTAAAAATGGAAGGTTTCATATCAGCCTATAGTTGTCCATTAGTGACGTGTCTAGATTGTTCTTTTTTAAGATTGGCTGGATGACTGCAGTTTCCAAGGCCTGTTGGAAGATACCTGAAAAAAGAGAGATGTTTACAATCTGTAGAAGATCAGAAGCCAAACAATTTGAAACATTTTTGAAGGTGCCCGTTGGTAGAATATCGAGAACAGAACAGTAGGAGGTATTCAGATGTTGTATAATGTCCTCCAGGTTTTTATAGGTAATCATTTGAAATTGTGTCATATTTGGGTTTTGTTTTGTCTGAATATTGTGACAACATATATCCTGTATTTGATATAGATGCACTGAGTGTTTCTAATTTTGGGATTTTTTTTCTCTGAAGAAGATGCAAAATTGTTGCAGGCCTTGATGGATAAAAGTTCAGATCCTACTGGCACCGGAGGGTTTTTTAACCTATCAACAATAGCAAAGGGTTAGGCACGTGAATTATTATTGTTTTTAGCAATAATATCAGAGAAGAAGGACTGCCTTGCATTCCTCAGTTCCATGTTATAAATGCGTAGTCTCTCTTTATAGGTGTCATAGTGGACCTGGAGATTGTTTTTTTGCCACCTGCGTTCAGCTTTTTGACACTCTTTTTTTGAATCTTATAAGTGTGACATTTCTCCATGGAGATTTTTTTTTGCTCTAGAGAACTTTGACCTTAGTAGGAGCAATGGCGTTAATAACGTTTGTAATTCTATAGTTAAAGCTATCTACAAGCTCAGTGACTGAGGCTCCAGAGGGGGCGGATGTGGAAGAGAAATACTGAATGAATTTTTCACTGGTGCTTTCAGTAATGTATCATTTTCAAATTGTTTTAATCAACATTATTCACGAGATAGTATCATGGTTTATATGTATTTCTTTTAATGTTATTATTTCGGTATATTTTGGCCAGGGAAGCTGGATTGCTTTTTTATTGATTTATATTTTTTAAACTATTATGCTACATCTATCAACATTTATTTAGATGTTATCATGGTATTCATTTCTTTACTTTAATAATATTATTTCGGTCTTATTACCGGTGAAATATTACAGTATATGCTATAATACAGAACATTACGATATGATCCGAGCAGGAAGCATTCAAAGCCGATAGGCCTATCCCACAATGCAATGCGGCCATTCATTTCAAAGAATCAGGCAGCGATCAGCTGGTCTTTAACGCCAGGATCGCTTCAATATACATATATACAGTCAGTGGTCAGTATCACTTCAATATACATATATACAGTCAGTGGTCAGTATTACTTCAATATACATATATACAGTCAGTGGTCAGTATCACTTCAATATACATATATACAGTCAGTGGTCAGTATAAATATACATATATACAGTCAGTGGTCAGTATCACTTAAATATACATATATACAGTCAGTGGTCAGTATCACTTCAATATACATATATACAGTCAGTGGTCAGTATTACTACAATATACATATATATAGTCAGTGGTCAGTATCCCTTCAATATACATATATACAGTCAGTGGTCAGTATCACTACAATATACATATATACAGTCAGTGGTCAGTATCACTTCAATATAAATATATACAGTCAGTGGTCAGTATCACTTCAATATACATATATACAGTCAGTGGTCAGTATCACTTCAATATACATATATACAGTCAGTGGTCAGTATTACTACAATATACATATATACAGTCAGTGGTCAGTATCACTTCAATATAAATATATACAGTCAGTGGTCAGTATCACTTCAATATACATATATACAGTCAGTGGTCAGTATCCCTTCAATATACATATATACAGTCAGTGGTCAGTATCACTTCAATATACATATATACAGTCAGTGGTCAGTATCACTTCAATATACATATATACAGTCAGTGGTCAGTATCACTTCAATATACATATATACAGTCAGTGGTCAGTATCACTTCAATATACATATATACAGTCAGTGGTCAGTATCACTTCAATATACATATATACAGTCAGTGATCAGTATCACTTCAATATACATATATACAGTCAGTGGTCAGTATCACTTCAATATACATATATACAGTCAGTGGTCAGTATCACTTCAATATACATATATACAGTCAGTGGTCAGTATCACTTCAATATACATATATACAGTCAGTGGTCAGTATTACTACAATATACATATATACAGTCAGTGGTCAGTATCACTTCAATATACATATATACAGTCAGTGGTCAGTATCACTTCAATATACATATATACAGTCAGTGGTCAGTATCATTTCAATATACATATATACAGTCAGTGGTCAGTATCACTACAATATACATATATACAGTCAGTGGTCAGTATCACTTCAATATACATATATACAGTCAGTGGTCAGTATTACTACAATATACATATATACAGTCAGTGGTCAGTATCACTACAATATACATATATACAGTCAGTGGTCAGTATCTCTTCAATATACATATATACAGTCAGTGGTCAGTATCACTTCAATATACATATATACAGTCAGTGGTCAGTATCACTTCAATATACATATACACAGTCAGTGGTCAGTATCACTTCAATATACATATATACAGTCAGTGGTCAGTATCACTTCAATATACATATATACAGTCAGTGGTCAGTATCACTACAATATACATATATACAGTCAGTGGTCAGTATCACTTCAATATACATATACACAGTCAGTGGTCAGTATCACTTCAATATACATATATACAGTCAGTGGTCAGTATCACTACAATATACATATATACAGTCAGTGGTCAGTATTACATCAATATACATATATACAGTCAGTGGTCAGTATCACTACAATATACATATATACAGTCAGTGGTCAGTATCAATATATATATATATATAATATATATGTATATTGAAGTAATACTGACCACTGACTGTATATATGTATATTGAAGCGATCCTGGCGTTAAAGACCAGCTGATTGCTGCCTGATTCTTTGAAATGAATGGCCGCATTGCATTGTGGGATAGGCCTATCGGCTTTGAATGCTTCCTGCTCGGATCATATCGTAATGTTCTGTATTACAGCATATACTGTAATATTTCACCGGTAATAAGACCGAAATAATATTATTAAAGTAAAGAAATGAATACCATGATAACATCTAAATAAATGTTGATAGATGTAGCATTATAGTTTAAAAAATATAAATCAACAAAAAAGCAATCCAGCTTCCCTGGCCGAAATATACCGAAATAATAAAATTAAAAGAAATACATATAAACCATGATAATATCTTGTGAATAATGTTGATTAAAACAGCGGTTATTGGGCTAAAAATACCAATAATAACTGTCACAGATTTCGAGTTAAGGGGCGGGGGGCGTGTTTTTTTCTTTGGTCGATATCCGACGGTGAGGGAATAACATGAATGTCTATCTGACGGACCCCCCTCGTCGAAAAATAACGCCAAGGGTACCCCTATTTGGTTGAAACTTGACGCCAGGGTCCTTGACCATGCGTCATCCATTTGACGAGTAGGGAGTGAGACGGTGTTGCTGCATAAGGTTTTGTTACATGTTGAGTCAGCCCATACTTATCAAAGATACAGCACAGCTCTTTTGTCCCTCTATCCTGGGAGTTGTCGACATAAATGCTGAAATCACTAGCAACAATTACACAGTCAAAGTCAATACAGATCATAGACAGCAGTTCAGCAAAGTCATCAAAAAAGGCAGCACAATAGTTACGTGGCCTATAGATAATTAGAAATATAGCTCTAGAGGTGGACCTTAGCTAAAGAGCCACTTATTCAAAGGAAGCAAAAGTTCCAAGAGATATTTGCATATATAGGAATAAGTCTTTGAACAAAATAGCAACTCCACCTCCTCTTTTGACAACTCTATTCCTATTCTATCCTCTATTCCTCATAAAACCAAAGCCAGGGGGAGCTGACTCGATAAGAACAGCAGCACTGCTATACTGATCCAACCAGGTTTCAGTTAAAAACATAAAATCCAGATTGTGTTTAATAATAAAATCAATAATTAAAAATAATTTACCCTCCATGTATTCAAGCATACTCGGCCTTCGGGTCTCCCACCTTCATCTCATCATCTGGGTATGAAGGACTGGCGCCATACCACCCGTTTTGCCCGCTTCCCATCGTCTTGTCCTTAAAGGTCTCCGGGACCCTCCATGTACACGAAACGTTTGAGTCAAAAAAACGGCAAAATCGAATGGTCCTCAAAATGCATCATCCCCGTCACAGCCCTCCACCTCATCGCCGTGCCACCGAAGAAGATGAACAAGAACAAGAACAAGATGACCACCACACGAGACACGCTACTACTCCTCCGCAGAGACTGGTTCCCACAGAGTACGCTGCAATGCGCGTCCGCGACATAGTCTCCATGTTCGACTTGTTTGTCATCTTCTATGCAAATAGAAGATATTGTTCTGGCCGCGACGAACTTCGAGGGTCGAAGGGAATGCGGCGAAGTCGCCTGGAAAGCGATGGACGCCAATGCGCGCCTACCTCGGGCTGCTGATCCTCGCTGGCATGTACAGGTCCCACAATGAGGCCGTGGTGAGCATGTCATTTTCCTCGCCACAGTGCATCACCGTCATCATCATCATCATTATCATCATCATCATCATCATCATCATCATCATCATCTTCATCATCATCATCATCATTATCATCATCTTCATCTTCATCTTCATCATCATCATCATCATCATCATCATCATCGTCATCATCATCATCATCATCATCGTCATTGTCATCGTCTTCGTAATAGTAGCTGTGGTTATTATTACTATTAGCGCTTAGCTTATGATCCTGCTCCGTAATCAAAGCTCAGGGTTATAAAAAGCGTTGCCTTTTTATTGTGATGGTGCATGCGCTTAACTCTGAGTGAACCTACTCCGAGTTGATTGAACCAACTCAAATCAGCTGTTCTGGAACTGAAAACTCAGTTTCCCATCTCAGGGTAAATCAAGTCAGAGATCAGGGTTACACTCAGAGTTTGTTAAACCTCCTTCCTGAAACAGACCCCAGACCTCCTACTTCAACAGTTTACTACAATAACAGAACTACAGACCTCCTACTTCAACAGTTTACTACAATAACAGAACTACAGACCTCCTACTTCAACAGTTTACTACAATAACAGAACTACAGACCTCCTACTTCAACAGTTTACTACAATAACAGAACTACAGACCTCCTACTTCAACAGTTTACTACAATAACAGAACTACAGACCTCCTACTTCAACAGATTACTACAATAACAGAACTACAGACCTCCTACTTCAACAGTTTACTACAATAACAGAACTACAGGCCTCCTACTTCAACAGATTACTACAATAACAGAACTACAGGCCTCCTACTTCAACAGTTTACTACAATAACAGAACTACAGACCTCTTACTTCAACAGTTTACTACAATAACAGAACTACAGACCTCCTACTTCAACAGTTTACTACAATAACAGAACTACAGACCTCCTACTTCAACAGTTTACTACAATAACAGAACTACAGGCCTCCTACTTCATCAGTTTACTACAATAACAGCCAAATGACGGGACAGTTTTTCCAACCAGCTGAGTCCTGTATTGTCTCTGTTGCTGTCTTAATGAGGAAGAATGGTTCTGCTGACACTGAGACATCAGGGAAGAAATGTCTGTCTGAAGCCATTAATGCATCTCATCATTGAACACAACACCTAAACTTTATTCCTTCATATTTACTATTGATCGTTTCTGACGTTAATTTGAGGTTTTTCCTTAAAACACTCAGCTTCTTCTTAGCTGAAGTTTGACAACACAGAAAAAAACAGCCGATTCAAATAATAATGTTTGGATTTACGGATGATTTTATTAATTTTTTTGGTGTCACTTATAATTCCGCACATTGAAAAATCAATACAAACAAATAACAAGACTTAGATGCATTAACAAGTACACTTGTTTCAACTTACAAATAGAAACAATGAAATAAAGACCCTAAAAATAAGAAAAGAATAAAGAGATGACTATAATTCTGGCATTATATTACTGAAAATACCAATGTTACGCAATGCTGTTGGACAACATTAATCAAAATGATTAACTGCAGAAATTACCAAAAATCCTGATAACTAATAAAAGTATAATTGTTAGAAAATAGGAAATGTCATTCATTACAAAAATAAGCAAAATCCATAGTTACAAAATAAGTAAAAATCTGTTCAAATCTGTTACAAACAACAACAACAATTTATAAATTCCATTTCTGACCAAAGATTCTGGAGGAGACGACTTGAAACTAGCGATGCTCCGCTCTGAAAGATACCAGTTAAAAATGTCTAATAATAATAATAATCAGACCCAAACAGAATCTGAATAATTTAGGAGTATTTCCTTGTTGTTGTTGCTTCTAGCATCAGAGGTCTGCTGAGATCCGATGAGAAACAAGATGAGAAATGACCCCATCTCAGCGGACCTTTCAGCACACGCTGCCATGACACAGACCTAACTTAAAATCAACAAAATATCTCTTTTATTGATTACTTGATTAAAAATCTAACTGCAACAGGGAGAAAGTTGTCTCAGTCATTTCCCCTCTGCATCTGATCACCTGTTCTCACACTGTGTAACTTACAAAGAATACCAATGTTACACAATGTTGCTTTAAGCACATAATTAATCAAAATGCCTAATTACAGAAATAATCAAAATCCTGATAACAAATATCAGCACAATTGTTATAAAATAAGAAAATCATTTATTAAAATAAAAAGTAAAATCCATCATTACACTATAAGTAAATTCCTGAAATATAAAACAAACAATTGTAAAGTCCAGTTCAGACCAAAGATTGAGGACGAGATGAGAGTAAACTTAAGTCTCCCTGAGAGTCTCCGGTCTGCAGCGTTCTGAAAGCTGCCAGTTTCCACCAATCAGACGAGACGGTGGATCATCTCCATAGAAACCACTCTCTGGACTTCTGTTTTCAGGCGTTTTGTAGCTGGATATTATTTGTAGCATCTTAGGCTAAGATTGATAGTGAGATACTTGCTACAGCTGCATTTCTAGTAGAGATGAAACAGAGAAACCTAGGTTTTATTTCTCTGATTCTCTGCTTTGTTCTAACGCTGCTCTTCTCTCTTCAGTCTCTCTCTAGCTCGCTCCACCACATACCGTGCTCACGGCGCTCGTTGAGCCTCCGTCTAAAACTCTGACATTTCACCAGCTGACAGTTTGTTACATAGAAATAAAATGATTTGTGATGATGATTTTGTTTCTACAGTTTGTAGCTGACTCCACCAGCTGACTTCTCTATTGGCTGTAGAAACAGGAGATATCTCTTACGTTATAAACCAGCCTCTGGAGACTCCACCAGCTGACTTCTCTATTGGCTGTAGAAATAGGAGACTTCTCTTACGTTATAAACCAGCCTCTGGAGACTCCACCAGCTGACTTCTCTATTGGCCGTAGAAACAGGAGATATCTCTTACGTTATAAACCAGCCTCTGGAGACTCCACCAGCTGACTTCTCTATTGGCCGTAGAAACAGGAGATATCTCTTACGTTATAAACCAGCCTCTGGAGACTCCACCAGCTGACTTCTCTATTGGCTGTAGAAACAGGAGATATCTCTTACGTTATTAACCAGCCTCTGGAGACTCCACCAGCTGACTTCTCTATTGGCTGTAGAAACAGGAGATATCTCTTACGTTATAAACCAGCCTCTAGAGACTCCACCAGCTGAGTCACAGCGACACCATCAGCTGGTTTGAGTTGAGCTGAGATGGGCCGGTTCAGACTGCTTCAACATTTCTTTCAATGTTCTTAAACGGTTTTATTTTGTCGCAAATCTTCGGGCTGAACTGGATTTTATGAAATAGGAAAAAGCAGTAATTACAAAAGTAAGCAAAACCCATCATTATACAATAAGTAAATTCTTGAACTACAAAAACAAACTATTCTTGAAATTTGTGTGAAAACAGCCTCTGATTTTTAATATTGTACTGTGTGTGCGAGATACATGACTTTGATTCCTTCATTGTATTTCTTTAATCCCAAACACCAACAGATCGTCAACATGGCACCAGATGTTGTTCACCAACCTGGATCGTTTTCTAGTATTTCGCGATAAAATCGTAATCAAAGAATTTTGATTGAATTTATTTTAATTAGCAATGTCAACATGAAAACATATGATTGTGATTAATCATATGATTGTCTCATAGTTGACTCGTGATTTCTTATAAATGGCACATTTTTTATCTGTTCTAAATGTACTTTAAAAGTTTTTAAAGCTCAAGTGGTGTTTGCGACTTGACATAATCCGGTGGTAACTCAGATCATATCAACAGTACAAGCAGATAACTTTAGTCTTGATGGGAGTACCATCTGGAATGGCTGTGAAACTCAATTTGACTTTAAAAACTCTTCTTTATCACAGTTACAACTTGCTGGACAACACGAAGAAATTGAGATGGCTGCATGGGAAAGTTTGGCCTGGCTGGATAATAATATTGTGCGAGTGCGGAAGCTATTTTACGGTTGTTGTCCCAGTTGTACCTTAAAGGGTAACTACTGTTTTTTCAGCTACTTTCTAGGGTAAGTGGTTTTTCTTTGGTAATCTTTTAACAAAACACGCTTTTTTAACCTCTTTTGGGGTTAGGAGGGTTAATACCGGACCAATGTCAAAGATGTTTGTTCCCATCAGTCACTTAGACACAAAAACATAGAAAATAGGTTGAAACAATAGTTACCCTCTAATTGCGCTTGCGAATGGCAAAGCTCTTTAAAAATTTTGGGAATACTAAGGGGTTTCAATGAAAATAAAAAAATTGAAAAATGAGTTGGAACCTTTTCCAAATCAAGGAGTTCTGTAGAATATGTGACCCAATTCTGGTGGTCCTGGGTCCATCCTTAGGACCCCCTAATGGGTCACTAAAACGTGCTTTTTAAAACACATTTTTCCTCACAGATTGGCCCCAAAGACCCTGGATTTTGTACACAAGTACCCAGCATGTGCCAATCAAAATGGATTTAAGTTTTGTAACATTAAATAAATGGGAATTATTCCAAGTGGGGGTAAACAGGTGCATAAATGCTTAACCTCCATGAGCTCCTTGGAGGTGCTACTCTGCTCCCTGAGCTCCTTCCTCTTCATTCGGCCCTCCTTCAGCTGCAGGGACACCCAGGTTATAATAATCCAGCTCAATGTTCTCCTGTCTGCGTGGCAGCTGCCCCCTGGTGGCCTGGAGAGATATGACAGAACACAGATGTGACTTCCTGCATCACTCCTCTCTTCAGTTTAACAAACAGTCAGTGGTGGAAACAACAGATAGAGAGAGAGAGAGACTGTACCCTGCAGTAGAAGTAAAGGACAATGTTCTCCACCAGCAGAATCAGTGGCAGGAGGATCGCTCTGATGATTAGAGGTCTCGGATCTGATGGAACACATGGACAGTAAACACATCACACAACATCATGAGTCCAACAGCTCCCATTAAACACAAACTGACCTGAAATCTAAAATACCTTCAACATGGACACTTAACTCTCA
>NC_041335.1:40714218-40721297 GCF_004354835.1 Perca flavescens
GGCTTTTCATAGTTTTATTTTGTTTCTCTCGACCAGAGGTGTCAAAAGTATTCACATTCATTACTCAAGTAGAAGTATAGATACTAGGGTTTGAAAAGACTTTTGTAGAAGTTGAAGTATCAACTCAAGCTTTTTACTTAAGTAAAAGTGTAAAAGTACTGGTTTCAAAACTACTTAAAGTATAAAAGTAAAAGTAATGTAAGGCAGAGATCTTCAACAGGGGGTCCTCAGAGTCATGCAGGGGGGCCTCCAAATTATTGTACATTTTTGAGTCTTTTTATTATCTTTGAGTCTTTTAAAATTAAAATGCCTCAACATAATTCCAACATATTATTAGCAAATATAAATTCCCACTGATGATAGGCTTACTGGCCTATAGGTAAGGTAGTCCCTAAGATATCAGCCCACAGATACAGTTAATCCTAGATTTACTGTGTCACATACAGTATGTAACATTAAAATATGATTTATAAAATCATGCCAACAATTAATATTTTAATAGCTTATGAAAAAAGGGTACATAAGAAGGCTTTAGGTTGCCCTAACAGTTATTGTAGGCCCAGTTTAATATGCAACTTAATTTCATACAATATGTAGGGGGGGTCCCTGCTACATCTCACTTTAAGTTAAGGGGTCCTTGGCTTAAAAAACGTTGAAGACCCCTGATGTAAGGGGGAAACAATGCCATTAAGGACAAAAACGTAACCCCAAAACGTTAGGAAAAAATCATATGACTATAATAATGTTATATTAAAATCATACCTGCAAACTCAGAAGGGCTGAAAAAGGTGACACATCTCTTCTGTGTTTATCAGACAACGGCAGCTACAGGCTTGTGTTACAATCCTCTCCAGTGAAATACAGACACACTTTACACCGTTTAGCTGTCCGTTTTAACCGTGTTTACTCCCGCTGCTAGCTAACCGTAGGCTAACGTTAGCTGCTGCCAACTGTAGTGTTAACTAGCGTCCCGTGCGGCGATGTTTCAGTTCCCTCTAACGTCCGTTTTTCGGAGCATCAGAGAGAAGCGCAGTCATTTAAGCGGCTCCTAAATAAGGCACCGAAATCCACGTTGCTATTCGGTCCGGTAGATAACGGTCGTTAAGGCACCGGGTCTGTGCAGGTTTGATGGATCGCGTACAAACCAATAGGGTGTCGGCATGACTATGTTTATACTTCTCATCCAACCACAATCACATTCACTCTCTCCGGATGGAGCGATCTGGATAGGGGTTTTTGTGTGTTTTTTTGAACGATGACGAGCCGGAATGAAAACAAGCCGAACTGAAATATGAGTAACGAGGCTATTTAAGGAGTAGAAAGTACAGATAATTCCGTGAAAATGTAAGGAGTAGAAGTAAAAAGTATGCTGTAAAATAATTACTCCAGTAAAGTATACATACCCAAAATTTTCTACTTAAGTAAGGTAACGAAGTATTTGTACTTCGTTACTTGACACCTCTGCTCTCGACTTCAAAAGCAGTGTATTTTATGATGATTAAATTACACTTTATTTACATGGAGTCTGGTGGGTTTATAGAACGCAATTTTACAGATGTTTTTATGTGTAAAAAAAGGATCATACTCTTTAACATGAATCCTTTCCATAATGTTGTCAGACGTCAGACACACACACATAAAGAAACACACACAAAGACACGTACACACAGACACACACACACACACACATAAAGACACTCACACACAAAGACACATACACAACATACATACATAAAGGAACCATCATTGTGACACTTCGAAAGAATGCGCGTTGATTTACTGACCGCTCCTACAATCAGTTAAAAATTAGTCCATCTGAACGCCAGGAAGGACGCCAGTCAAGATAGAAAGGAAGCGATGAGACCGGAGTCAGTGTTGTTTGGATTGGAGCTGGACTGCTGCCAGATTCAGATTTCACCGGTACCGTGAGTACACCAGCGAATGCGCTGTTTTCTCAACCTGGTTACGATCAAACATACAAAGGATACGCCACGGAAAGAAAGTAACTGAAATGGTCTAAACCGACCGAAATATCGCGCGGCTGTGCGCATGGAGGAATGACATTAAATGAGTGATTACCGGAAAACTAACGAATAATCGAGAATAGTTATCGGACGGACGTAAAGAACATAAATTGTACAAACGAATAATAAAGGGTGAGAACGAACACTGAGACGATGGCAGCAGGAACGGAATGTGGAGTCACTGAAGCCGGGATCGCTGGAATGGACAACAGAGGAAAGCGTTCAAATCACTCAGCGCAACACGCAGCGGGAAACTTTCACACTGCACACGGAAAATGAATGAGATAAAAACATTGATGAAGGAGGGTGCCGATGTTGTCACTGTTAATGAAGGTGCAAAGGAATTTCTAAGATTGCTGGAGGAATTTAAAAGGTGTCATGAATCTATTCAGGAACTGCTGCCTGAGGATGTGAGAATAAATGAAACTCTGAACTGGTATGAGCGAAAATGGCCGATTATGATGTTTTTATAACCGAGGTGGATCGATGGATAAAATCTCAGTCCGACCCACAGGCTCTTGTGGATGCAGGAGACAGTGTCTCACAGACTAGTTCAAGGGGTTCTAAATGTTCTAAAAGTTCAAAAGGTTCCAAGGGTTCCAAATCCTCATCCATTGTGTCAGTGCGCATGAAGGCGGCTGCAGACAAAGCTGCTCTGCAGGCCAGAGCTGAAGCCCTTAAAAGGAGACATGAATTGGAAATGGAGAAGTATCAGCTGGGAAATCCGGAAAGGAAATGGCAGACCTAATGAATGCATCTGGTAAAATAGAAGGAAGCCTAACACACCTGGAGTTTGCACGGATAGGAGCCATACCTAAAACACCATTACAAAAATTGATACACACTCAGTACCCCCCACACATACCACCAAAAGGGTCTGAGCATGCACCAAGGACTACAGCAAACCTTCCCCCATTTAAAGTTGTTGTATCTGATGGACCACATAGACGAGGCGAATCCACTCCCAGAAGTGAAACGGCTCAAGGCATCGACCTCACAAACATTATGCAAAGACAAACAGACTTGGCGGATCTGCTGGTGATACAGCACAAAGAATCTAAACTCCCAAGGAGGGAGGTGCAGGTGTTCGACGGTGACCCTCTCACTTTCAGATCATTTATGAGGGCTTTTAAGCACAACATCGAGGACAAGACCAACAGTAACGAGGATCGACTATACTTCCTGGAACAGTACACTGTAGGTCAGCCTAAAGAACTGGTCCAAAGCTGCTTTCACATGAACGCTACAACTGGTTACGAGGAAGCAAAGCGCCTACTTACATATCATTTTGGTGACGATTTTAAAGTCACGCCTGCATATGTTGAAAAGGCCTTAAACTGGAATCCAACACGTACAGATGATGGAAAGGCACTACACAGCTACGTCCTCTATCTAAGGGGCTGTGGTAATGCAGTTCAGGAGCTCCCATAGGTGTCAGAACTGGACTCCCCATCTAACATGAAAAGGCTTGTTTCAAACTCCCGTTTAAACTTGAGAAAAGTGGCGGTCTGCCGTATGTGATATCACTGAAAGGACACAGCAGAGACCTAAGTTCCACGACCTTGTTCTGTTTATGGAAAAACAGGCCAGGGGAAGCCCAGAAGAGACTTATCGATCACGGGATCCAGCAGCAAGAAAAGCTTTGTTACGACTATCGCTCCCAACAAAGAAGCCAGCATGAACACCAATACACAGAAAAGAGAATACAGGCCAGAGGGCACCCATACTGCTGTTGACGCTTTTTGTCGAGCCCCGCGCTTTCTGCAAAGGAGAGCATGCAATGGAAAAATGCGGAAAATAACAAAGATTCCCCACAAGGAGAAAGTTGAGCTGCTAAGGAAAAATGGATTCTGCTTCGCCTGCTTGGTCAAAGGTCACATGAGTAAAGAATGCAAGACACGTCTCACGTGTCGTTCCTGTGGGAAGAAGCACCCCACTGACTTGCATATGGAGAACTTCACCCCACGAAGTCCCAGGCCAGCGGCTAAGCAGATTTCGGACACCAGCAACAACTCCATTGCTAAAGTATCAGCAGCAGCACAAATTGCTATGGTGTCATCAGAAGCTGAAGCAGGAAACAGAATTAAGGACTACAAGTTGGCAGTGGTACCCGTAAAGTTGAAGGCACACAAAGGCAGCTGTGTGATAGAAACCAATGCGTTTCTAGACCCTGGAAGCAATGCTACTTTTGTCACAGAGAAGCTGATGGAACAGTTGTCTGTCAGAGGAAAGAAAACAGAGATCCTACTCCGAACAATGGGCCATGAAAAGCCTGTGAAAACCCATGTTATGAGAGGGCTGGAGGTTTGCAGCCTGGATGGCAATGGTTTCATAGAGCTTCCAGAGGTCTTCTCACAAGACGCCATTCCGGTCAGCGAGGAGAACATTCCAACAGAGGAGGACATAAAAGGATGGCCTTACCTAAATGATGTCCACCTAAGACGCATCAAGGCAGAGGTGAGCATATTAATCGGTGCAAATGTCCCAAGGGCTATGGAGCCACTGAAAGTAATCAATAGCCAAGGTGAAGGACCCTATGCAGTCCTAACAAGCCTAGGTTGGACTATAAATGGGCCTCTAAGCAGCACCGCATCTTTGGATGAGCAAGGTCGACCTCGGATTACATCCAATAAGATATCAGTGTTCAGGCTGGAAGAGCTCCTCTTACACCAATACAACCAGGACTTCACAGAGTTGGCATACAATGAAAAACAAGAAAACTCATTTGAAGACAAGAAATTCTTGCATGTAATGAACAGCTCAGTCAAAAGAAAAGAAGGCCACTATGAAATACGACTTCTGTTTCGTCGGGATGACATCAGCCTGCCAAACAACAGGAAGGTGGCGGAACAAAGAGCACTAAGTCTTGCCCGCAGATTCCAGAGAGACGAAAGCCTTTCAGAAGGATTATAAAGGTTTCATGGGTGACGTCTTGAGGAAAGGGCATGCAGAAAGAATGCCAGAAGACCAACTGCCCCGGATAGATAGTAGACTGTGGTATATACCTCACCATGGTGTCTATCACAAAAGAAAATAAACAATACGAAAGTGGTGTTTGATTGTACCTCCTCATTCCAAGGGACTTCCCTGAATTCTGAGCTGCTGCAGGGCCCTGACCTTACGAACACCTTGTTGGTTGTACTCCTCAGATTCCGACAGGAACCGGTAGCAGTGATGGGGGACATCGAAGGAATGTTCCATCAAGTAAGAATTCCGAAAGATGATGTGGACTTCCTCAGATTCCTGTGGTGGCCAGATGTCGACACCAAGCAACCGCTAGCAGAGTACCGGATGACGGTGCATCTTTTTGGAGCCGTCTCATCCCCGAGCTGTGCTGAAGCGGACAGCTGATGATAATGAAGGAAAGTATGGCGCTGACGTTCTCAGCACCATTCGTCGCAACTTTTACGTAGACGACTGTCTCAAATCTGTCCCAAATGAGAATCAAGCAATCCATCTGATAAAGGAGCTCAGATCAGTGTGCGCCACAAGTGGTTTTAAGCTCACCAAGTGGACCAGTAACAGTCATGCAGTCCTTGCTTCTGTTCCTGCGGATGAGAGAGCAAAAGAGGTCAAAGATCTGGACCTCGATAAAGACAGACTGCCCCTAGAAAGAGCTCTTGGTATGCGATGGGACGTTGAGTCAGAGATGTTTTTCTTCTCGATCACCCCAAAACAACCATCAGTCACCCGCAGAAGCATTCTGTCTGTGTTGAATTCAGTCTACGATCCTCTGGGGTTCCTAGCACCAGTCCTGCTGACCGGGAAAGGAATACTGCAGGACCTGAACAAGCTACATTGTGGATGGGATGAGCCGATACCGACTGCTTATACAGAAAAATGGAAGGAGTGGCTGAAAGACCTGAACCTGATTTCCAGCCTAAGAATCAGGAGAGGCCACCAGATTTTGAAGTTTCTGGTGCACAGATGCACCACTTCTGCGATGCATGGAGCGAGGTTATGGGGCAGTCAGCTATCTGAAACTGACTTGTGACAGTGGACCACCTCACATTGCGTTTGTGATTGGGAAGGCAAGAGTTGCACCTTTAAAAGTGGTGACTATCCCAAGGCTGGAGCTTGCCAGCGCAGTCCTTGCGGCTAGGATTGACAGGATGCTGAAGAGAGAGCTTGAGTTAACCCTCGGTGACTCTGTCTTTTGGACCGACAGCACTGCCGGCCCTAAAATATATCCAAAACGACTCCAGAAGTTTTCATACCTATGTGGCTAACAGAGTGTCCATTATTGGGATCTGACACACAAAGCCCAATGGCGCCACATAAGGACTGGACTTAACCCCGCAGACAGCGCATCAAGAGGCATGAAAGCAGAGACCTTTCTTCATGAAGGACACTGGCTGGGAGGACCACATTTCCTGATGCAACCTGACACAGACTGGGCAGTGACCCAAGTATCACCCACACTGGCCCACGGTGACCCGGAGGTCAAAAGGGTAGCTGTGGCTTTTTATTACAGGCGTGCTGCAGAATCAAAGTCCTCTGACTCGTTTTATCGAGCACTTCTCATCATGGGATAAGTTGATTCAATCAACAGCATGGCTCTTAAAAAATTCAAGGAAATACTAAGAAAGTCGAGTTTAAAAGAAGACAATTAGTGACTTGGACCCAACTAGGTCACAGCTGTCTGTGAAGGATCTAGCCAAAGCCGAGCATTCGCTCATAACCTATGTCCAACAACAATCCTTTCAGGATGAGATGACCTCTCTACAAAAAGGGCCTACCCATTAAGAGACATAGCAGGATCTATAGATTGGATCCCATCCCCAACATGGAATCCTAAGACTTGGAGGTAGACTAAGTAAGTTGGCAATGCCAGAGGAAACCAAGCATCCAGCCATTCTGCCCAAGGACAATCACCTGTCAACGATACTCCCACGCCACATCCATACCTTGGTGGGCCATTGTGGCAGAAACCAAATGATTGCAAAACACAACAAAATACTGGATCATAAGCGCAAACTCCGCTGCAAGAAATATAACACGGGATTGTATGCTTTGGTAAGAGATGGCATGGCACAGCAATGACACAAAAGATGT
>NC_041335.1:40721797-40736797 GCF_004354835.1 Perca flavescens
TTCTATACCGATGAGGACCTTGACCGGATACACACTCACACGGTGGGACTCGTATCACGGTGGGGGACCAAAATCAGGGTCCCCACGGGCAGACCCCTCCTCAAAGCATAGAAAACAGCTTCCTAATATGCCCAGTATCAATAACTCCAAAGTCCTCTTTGGGGGTTTCATGAGAAAAATGTGTGTGTGTGTGTAAGACGCTGACATCCTACTGGCAAACGGTGGTATTGCAAGTGTGTGAACTTTTCTGCGACATGCGCCCTCCTGGTAATAAATGGT
Source organism: Perca flavescens (assembly GCF_004354835.1). Lineage (NCBI taxonomy): Eukaryota > Metazoa > Chordata > Actinopteri > Perciformes > Percidae > Perca > Perca flavescens. The sequence goes on from NC_041335.1 coordinate 40,722,077, forward strand.
ATTGCAGCATAATGAAAATTTAACTCAGTCAATGATGCGCCCCTCCTGGTGGGAGATGGTATTACAGCATAATACAATTTGAACTTTCTGTTAGCTCAGCCATAGTAACTCAAACTCAGAATACTTAAAATTAAAGTCCTACAATTTGATCAATATCTAGTGGTTTAACATAAAATCAATTTAACCGCCTATTCAATTCCACTTGAAAAAGCTATCTCTTAGCAAACATTTCCTAGAATGTGTTTTTTCTTTTGTTTAATTTGCAATTGTAACTAAAATGAGGCTATTCATTGTCTAACATAACAAGAGAATTATGAACAAATCTTGTTGCCTTAGTTAAGTTAAATGTTACATTTTACTGTAATTATATTGCAGATAGCTAGTTTATCTTTCTGTTATAATACTATAACTGTATTTACTTTGCCAGTTACCTGTTTATAGACCTAAATTATCAAGATAGGATTACTGATTTTCAAAATGTTTTTTATCCTGATGATCCATCAACTATACTAGTGAATTAATGAATCTATTTACAAATGGTTATGAAACTGTAAAAACACACCTCACTATATTGGCCCTTCAGATGCATCTCTAAATGTTCTTGCTCAGTTATTTCTTCATAGTTTTGTTTCATACCATTAGAAACTTGGTAATATAGGCTACTAACCATGCATGCAACATCTTCATCATGTCAAACGCCTGTGCCTAATATCTTCATTTCCTCATTCATCTAATATAACTATATAACTAGACCTAGTAACCTTGCAAAGGTTCGATTTGTGGATTACAGTTCCATTACATTACATGTCATTTAGAGGACGCTTTTTCCAAAGTGACTTAATTGCTACATATGTCAGAGGTTGCACGCCTCTGGAGCAACTAGGGTTAAGTGTCTTGCTCAGGGACACACTGGTTGATTTATCGCAGGGGAATTTAACCCAAAACCGTTATGCTGAGATGGGGTTTCCCATCTGGCCACATATTTCAAAATACGAATAGGAAACATCATTTTAGGCTCAGAAAGCACACATATCACTGACCATGTCTCTCTGCACTGAGCCCTACAGTGCAGTGTGCTCTCCCCCTGCTTTACTCTCTATACACTACTGACTGCCCCTCCAGGACCCCCTGTAAAGCTTATATCCAACAATGATGTGTCAGCTTACAGACATGATGTCAAGCAGCTGGCATCCTGGTGCAGCCACAACAACCTGTAACTAAATGCTCAGAAGACATTGGAGATGATTGCGGACTTCAGGAAGAGCCCCCCCTGAGCACCCTCCATCTGCCCTTAAAGACGATAGGCAAAGGTTCGAAGATATTAACCCCATTCTACAAGTATCACACGTTCCACATTCCAGCACTCTTTAAATTTTCAGGAGTATCCTTCTAATACAGTAGCTTCCGTGGCAAAAGTTTGAGCTTAAAGTTCCAAATGCACTAAAAGCATCTGACACGCGCGTTTGGAAGTACACCCAAGGTTTTAAATGGCCAATACGCAACAAAAGCGTTAGTCTACTCTAGTCTGTTAGCTGTCTCACTGACTGTGATCATAGTTTATTGCTGTGAAACTGGCCACACCAGCTGTGAGAGCAGCATGATAGTTGTGTGTATCGCCACACAGATCCGCTCTACAAACAGCCTTCTATTTATTTTTTGTTGATGGTGAAACACGAGGGGATGTTTATGATTGTGTGAATCAAGCTCATACTTCTGTGCACCTAAACCATTCAAAATGTCACGGCAACTGAGTGAAAGTTTCTCTTAAAAGCCCAGTAATCATTGTGATGGCATTTACAAATGAGCTGAAAAAATGGGAAGGATTGATGCAGTGGTCATGTATCCATAAATCTGGACTATAAACTTGTTCTGTAGCTTATAGGTCATTATAAAAAGTGAAATTGAATGAATGCAAATTAAATATTTCTTAATATAAAAAATTAAATGTCCGTTGTGGCACAAAAAGTACAATGCCTCTACTGATGGGGGGATCTGTAACATACAAAACCTTTGCCTAAATAGCGACCTTTTCTACAATACTGCTGGTTCTGTGGTGTTGGCGCTTAAAATCTGATGCCTGCAGTGTGCCATGGAAGCATCAAATGAGGCAGGTCAAATAAGGCAGGTCAAAAGAACTGCGTCAATTATCGCTTTCAGTGCGTTTGGGCCTTGATTTACAGCATACAACATATTTTTTCTTTTGATAGAGAGCAAAAATAAAAGGTAGGCTTTAATATATATAGCCTATTTCATAATTATAACTTCTGTAATATATTTAAGTTTGGAAAAGTTGGGACCTTTACCTATCCTCTTTAACATTCTTGGCTCAGTAGTCACCACTGGGACACACATTCAAGAATACACAATATCCCAGGATCTGAAGTGGGATGCAAAAATCAACACCACTGCAAAAGGCTGAAAGAGCATACTTCCTGCTTCTGGTAAGGTTAAACAGGACTCAGGACTTGGCCAGACTCAGCTGCATTATCCAGTTTCATAAATCATTCATTGGTTGAAAGCTACCATATCTATGTTTCCCCCCTCATTAACAAATAACTGTATGTATATATATAATATATATAGATTTCTTTATTTAAAAAGGGACAGTGCACATTAATCAACATGAGTACAATGTCCAACATGTAAATGTGCCAGATTTAGCCGTACCGGCTAATTTTCATCTGTAGTCCACAAACCCTTATAAACCTTAAGCCATGCTATTGCTATTGCTTACAAAGAAATCTGTATATTCTGTTTGATAAGATCATTACTTACCCTAGCCCAGATTTTCTTTTTTTTTACACTCAGCCCAACCTAGTTTGCTAAAAAATGTAATATGTTTCACATGGATTAATCATGCTGCTGCATCTGTATCCTTCATAACTTGGGCTGTTTAGGTTTAAACAAACAAGCATGTTTCTAACTGTGTGTTCAGGTGTGCCTGGATATTACAGAACTATGGGTCTTCACGTTGAGGTAAATTTCACAAACAGAAAAGTCAAATCCATAATTTAAAGTGTGTTCTCAGTCATCCAGGTCAGAGGATGCATTGAATTACTCAGCAAGAGCTAAATTGTCTTAAAATAACTGCAAAAAAAAAATCTGCAGTCCTCCATTTTAGTAAAAACATGACCAGTCAGGGTCAGTAAAATTGCAATTTCCATATTCCCTTGAATGCAGCAGTAGTGCAGGTGCAGATTGCAGTCCTCCCTCCCCCACCCAATATGTCTCAACTGACCTGGTTGTGACCTCTGAAGCAGAGAGGCCCAGAGGAACAGACAGTTTGGCATGAATTCAGTTTGAGGTTATTTCCAAACAAAACCTCACGTTATTTTATGCTATACATTTTCAATAAAGACTAATGCATTAAATATGTGTTCATTATATTTATAATTATTTAAGAGATGATTAAGATATTTTAATACTTAAGTAATAGCTTACAACAGGCCATAGTATGTTGTGATAAAGGCACAACATATAGCAGGGCAGATAATGTTAGCCTAGCACAGACTTTTTCTTTTACATAAAGCTAATGAAAAGGCACACAATAACAAAAACTAACTTAACAATCGAGACAGAACTAGACAAGCAACTAACTGCTGGCCGCAGTGGTAGAAGAGCAACTCCTGTTTTCTGCTAGATTAAAATTGCTGTGTTTATCAATGAAGAAGGCTTTCAAGAGAGCATAGACAACAACTTCCATTCCTTTTAGTAAAGGGCTGTCTGATGGCAAAATAAAGCGGGGAAAATATTCTAAATATATACAGTATATAGATACTTCGCCAACCAACTCTGTTTCATGGCAGTGTGTGTGCAGATGAACAGCTTTTTGTCCGTTGCACCAGCTATCAGTTTGTGTAATGTTGTATCTCAAACTTGGAGTGATACTTGTTGTTCAAAGGAATTCTAATTATAGCTTTTGTATGTGGTTGTTATTATATCACTATTATGAACCAGAACAAATCAGTTTGCTTGATTTGAGCAACCTTTTATAATATGGTTTTGATATTTTAGTTATGCCACCTCATTGCTGGACTATCATACCTGATATTCAAGCTCATTTGAAGGTTTGGTGCAGTTCAGCTTTATTGCTTGCCATCCATTCTCCCTTTTTTTTTTTCTCACCATGGATACTTCTGATGTTGCTTCAGATCTGCATCTTATCCCTACATTTCATTTACATATAGATAATATAGTATAAGCTAACAATGATGAATATATTGTTACTTTTGTAATTAACTTTAAAAAGCTGTAAGGCCTAAAGGAACTATGAATACAAATCTGAAAACTTTAAGCTCATGTATTAATAACAATACTCAAAACCATATAATTTCTATGGTCCAGACTGCTTAAAAGCTGCCTACACATAAAAGCCGGCAAAATCGCTCTCGCTGGCCAATCCATTGAGAGCAGTGCCGCCCAACTAGGGCGCTGCTCTACCCCTGGCATCATGCACCTCTCAGAATTGCCGAATTGCTCGCTTGCTCTCAGCACAATTACATTTTTTTCACTCAAATTCTAAATCAAACAGGACATCTTAAAGGCCCCTTTCAGTGTATTTTGACATACTTATGGTATTTCATATTTTCATGACAATTTTGAGTAACAAGTGAGAGATTCTGTGTTGTTCTAATAATTGTCTCATTTGTGGTCTGATAAACACTGACTTTATCAAATTGGAAGTTTCTAATATATTATAGAAGAGTTTAGACCAAAGATTGGCAACGAGACACAACTGTTTTAGAACATTGCAGTTTCAGCAGTCTACAAACCAGCTAATGGTGTTGCTGCGACTCAGCTGGTCAAGACTCCAGAGGCTGGTTTTAAAACGTTAGAGACGCCTTCTGTTTCAACAGAAGTCAGCTGGTCGAGTGAGCTTAAAACTATAGAAATAAAATGATCCATAATGCATTTATTTCTGTTTACAAACTGTCAGCTGGTGGAAATGGCAGTTTTAGACGGTGGCTCAACGAGCGCTGCAACCAGGGTTTGTGGTGCAGCGATTTAGAGAGAGATTGAAGAGAGGGAGCTGCGTTATAAAGTTGAGAATCAGAACTACAATATATGAAATATATTTTGATGAATGTTATGTACATGTAAGATAAAAATATGTATAATAATTATTAATTAATTTTGTATTGATGGGGAGAAAAATGTATTAATTTAGTATAAAAAAAACTAATAATGAAGAAATTAATTTCAAATAATGCCAAATATTTGTCTGCTTATATGCTAAAAACTTTCAGGGTTTGTAGCGTATGGTTTAAATTGTAGTCTTAAATTGAGCTAATGTTACCACATTTAAAAGAAAACACTGTTACACACAATCTGTCATGTTCAAGTCCCCATCCTGACCACGCCCATCCCCCACTCTGGCCATGCCTTTACCATGTGGCGAACATGAGGTGTGTTTAGGGTCCCCCTGCGTGTCCAGGCCCTCCCCTACATTAGGTGAGTTTGGCGTGGTGTGAACTCAAATATCAACTGAACAGATAAGAGCACGCTGACATGCACAAGCATATACAGATATTTTGAAGAATGTTATGAATATTTATTATAATTATTAATTTTTGCTAATGAGGAAAAATGTATCCATTTAGTATGTACACTTTTCATTGGCTTAATTTTGAGGAAAAAAACTAACTAATAATAAATTAAAAAAATAATTATTTTTATTTCAAGTTAAGCCAAAAGCATTCGTCTGTTTATATGCTGAAAGGTTTCAGGGTTCGTTTGGTTTCGATTGTTGTCTCAAATTGAGCTACTGACGCCGTTTAAAAGAAAACACTGTTACACACGTATGTCATGTTCAAGTCCCCATCCCGACCACGCCCATCCCCCACTCCGCCATGTGGCAAGTGTGTGTGCCGGAGTCCCCATGGTGTCCAGCCCCTCCCCTCACGTAAGCTGTGAACTCTGCGTCAGATCTTCACTGCATGGACGAGAGCAGGCTGGAGTCATGGATCGGGGAGAGATGGTGAGTCTAAAATTGATTTTACTGCCATTTAAACCGTTTACAATTCTGTTTAAAATAGATTTGTACTGTTATCACATGTAAACCAACTCTTATAGATTAATTTGAAAGTAAAATGTTAGAAGGCTAACTTATATCTTGTCAGCCAAATAAGTTAATGCTAGCTAGTTTAATGGCAGCTAACATTACAGTTTATAAACCAACACCATCTTAGTTTACAGTAAATTGTGCCGTCGTCGGTCAAATGGAAACCTTAGTTTAGGACAGTAGCAGGTGTGGTTCTCAGGACCAGGTCAGCCATTTAGTAACGTGCACATGCCGTGACCTGTCGCCATTTTGCAACTTTTACCATACGTATGTGTGTGTGGGGGGGGGGGGTTTAAACAAAAGTATAAATCAAGAGAGATGGCTGCAATAATGTTAAATGCACTGATACTGAGCTGAAATGAAGTGTGCTGCAACATGTGTCTTATAGTCAGAATCAGATAGTGCTGTGTGTGGGGGGGGGGGGGTGGGGGGGTGTTGAGTGAGAGAAGGAGTGGTGACTACAGAAGGAGAGGTGGCTGGGGAACTATTTTCTCCAGAGAGATAAATATGTTGTACTTTTCCCATATAAAAAAACATCCTTTTATCGAAAATATGGACATACAGTGTTATACTACCTCTTTGATGGTGCATGTGACACGTACTGCCTAATCTACTGTTAATAAACAGGAGAAATGCAGCTAAAATGTGTGACTAATATGATATATGATATGACTTGCAGGAAGAAGATTTGACAACCATTCATGGTCACCGTGACAGCCCTTTCAATTCTTCAGGTCAGTAAAGTGATAATTAGGACAACTCGTAATATGAATTTGCACTTAATGATCTCTTTTGGTCATTTTGCTGGTACACATTAAATGTCTGCTATAGAATGTTTGTTTGGAAATATTGTCATGGAAATCAGTGTTGGTTTGGGGCATGAGACTCAGAAAGTTGATGTGTTGCATGGCAAAGGCCCAATAGTACGAGTATTCCACCTGCATTTTTGTTGATAAATCCAACTTTCTGAGTCTCATGCGGGTTATCTCTGCCATTATAGAGCTTAGGGGCAGGGCCAAAGCGTATAAACATAAAAACAATTTGGACATCATCTGGACTGCGAACATAGACTGTATAGAAGCCGATGAACAGGAGGGGCTCCTGCTTGTTGTCTTCTGGACACGTGCTGTATGATGGACACAAACAGTGTCACAACCACACACACACCATGCATGTTGCACACGCAGCCCCAGGTACAGCCCACACATTAGATAGTGTGTGGTGGAAAAGAGAGGTGAAAAAGATAGGGACTTGTGTTTGTGAGTATAAAGTTAATAATCATTTGCATAATAGATGTGAATGTAGAATTTTAGTCTGTGTACAGTATATCTGTTGGTAATTGCTATAACTCCTCAAGACCCAAGCCAAGTTCCCATGTCCTGCTTGCTACCTGCTGGTTTAAAGTGAAACGGTTAGCCAGCCCGGCACAGAGCTAGCGACAACTTTAGCTAAGGTTCACTCACCAACCGTGGGCTGACCTTTAAGGTGGACAAGCTATTCTCATTTTAGTGACAAGCTCCTCCAAGTTTTGCTTCTAATGATCTTTCCCTAGCTGCAACCAACAACAACTCGGCTAAGCTTTTGCAAAAATAACTGTTTAATGACATCACCAATATGCAAATGAATGTGTGACGTCATTGCACCTAAGCGCTCTGAAATCTCAGGGAAAACCCTGTCATGCACTGTCACACATCAAACAATGCAATATATGAAACATCCTCAACATTTTATGGCTGCCATCTTATAGTTTACCAAATGAGATTACCCTGATGCTTTATAACGTTTCAATTTGATCTATTTAAGTTCTGTTGTAAACATTTATCTCCTGTCATATCTTTACTAATGACTATAACCCCATTAACACTCTCTGACAGTGCCTTGAAGAAATAGATACTTGGATGTCACAGAACTTCCTCCAGCTTAACAAAAATAAAACTGAGATGGTAGTTTTTGGAAATGAGGAGGAAAGATGCAAACTTTCTACCTTGCTTTAAAGGAAGGGCTTAATAGCAAAGAAAGTGGTAAAAAAAACAACCTTGGTATCCTTAAATTTTAGCAGTCACATTAAAACAGTCATAAAATCATTATACCTTCATTTTAAAAATATCAATAAACTAAAAGAATATATTTCAAAGGAGGATCTTGAAAAAAATCATACATACTTTCATTTCTAGTGGGATTGATTATTGCAATGTGCTGGACTCCCTAAAAAGACTTTAAAACCTCTCCAAATGGTACAGAATAGTGCAGCCAGGATCCTTACTAAAACAAAAAGAACAGATCATATTACGCCAGTCTTAAAGTCCTTACACTGGCTCCCAATTTAATACAGAATTGATTCTAAGGCTCTTCTGTTAGTTTTTAAGACACTAAAGGGGATGGGACCTTCCATGGGAACTACCTGCATGACATATTCCAACAACATTCTCAACCAAGACACCTTAGATTAAAACATAAGCAACTACTACTGAAACCTACTGTCAGAACAAAACAGGGGGAAGCAGCTTTTAACCACTATGGTGTCGATCTTTGGACCAGCTTCCAGAGAAAATAAAAAATCTGAACTTGAAAATTGAGATCGTCACACTCATAGAAAACATTCTCAAAACCGTGATCTGAATGTAATAACACTAATTCACAAATGTGTAGATTTATTTTACCATAGATACAATGACAGTAGCAAATTTGTAATGCAACGTTTACTGATTTTTATATATTATTATTATTTATATTAAATAATGATGGGTAAATGTTGCATTACAAGTTTGCAGCTATCATTGTATCTGTAAAAATCAATCTACACATTTGTGAAATTCTTTGTGTGAATATTTTTCAATAGGTGGACCATTTTCTCTCACGTTTTGCACCATATTTACCTTCATAGTTATAAATTACTGCGGCAAGGCAGAAATATTAGCTATTTGTTTAAATGTTGTTTTCCCTGTCTATGTATTTTTAAAGTGGAAAATGTAAACAGTCCAACAGCTACCTGTAATGACTGCCTATAACTGCACCCTCAATAATAATGGGATCATCAGCTACAAGTTTATGAGAAAAGTTCAGCAGCATCATAATTCAATTCAATTTTATTTATAGTATCAAATCATAACAAGAGTTATCTCGAGACACTTTACAGATTAGATCTAGACCACACTCTATAATTTACAAAGCCCCAACAATTCCCGAAAGAGCAAGCAGTTCGACAGTGGCGAGGAAAAACTCCCTCTTAGGAAGAAACCTCGAACAGCACCATAAGAAGAGCTGCAGCTAGTAACATTAGCATTATGTTTTATTATACTTAGCAACTGTAATCATTCAGTCACAGCATTCTTGCCATAGGCCCTCATACATGTTATCGGTTCATTATGGCTGCTGCTTAAACTCACGCCGTAAGTTAACTAGCCTGCAACACAAATCAAACATAGCTTACCTTTCTGTCATGCCAATGTAAACTTCCTACTTTTTAAGCAAACACACCTAGCAATCCCTTCCTCTCTCTGCATCATGTTTTTATTGAACAACATGGCATCATAACTGGCTTAAGTGGGCCATTGCAGGATGATCCAGTATTTAGCCTGAGTCGTAGGTTTCATATTTTTTTTTTCAAGTAAGGTTTTGCTTTGTGTAAGTCATTGTATTATAGATTTTATTTATAAAATCACAGAGTTGTACATAATCTCAAGTAATAATAAGCCTACATGAATCCCACCATAATATGTCACATTTTCATCATTAGGTTAATCTGGAAAAAAATGTTTGTTAGGCTTTATCCATCATCATCATCAGTGTCAAAGACTACAGATTTTAAAAAGGTCACCAAAAGGTTGAGTAGAGTCAGTCAGTTTAGCAGGTTATACTAGGTACGTTAGATGTGGTGTATAGTAATACTAATATGGAATGTAGTGGGAGAGGAATTCTAAAATCAATTAGTTTTAACAGAAAAATTATCAATAAGTAAATGGCATACATTTAGTTTATCTAACAACAATAATTGTTTTTTTTTTTTTTGTATTTGATCCCCAGGAAATGGACCAGAGCTCTTCTGACTCTACAGTGATCCTTGAACTAAGTTCCGTCCCTGAAAAGGAGGACACATAAGTGTTCCTGAACTCAAGCGAGCAGAAAGTGTATTTGTAAGTTCACATACAATCCAATGCACAACTTGGTCTGACAATAACAGTAGTGGGGGGAAATTGTCTTGGTTTTAACCTGTTAAGTCCGACGGACCTGGTACCGGTTCCACAGCACTAAGTGGTCGCAGCTATTGTAAATTTGCGCTTGTTTAAAACTCTAGGTTAATCACAGCCTCATTGAACTTTAAGACCCAACATCTTAAACTCTAGACCAATACTTTTCTGAGCCATTTTCAGAAAATATACAAATTTATTTGACTACCACTGAAGGGATTTGGGCTACTCCTCCGGTACTTAAATTTGGTCTTTAATGATATGGCATTTTCTGTAATCAATAGTATTAAAGGAGAACTCCTGGCAATTTTACATTAAACTTGCTATACCTACTGTATGTGAGTACCGTCGATAGCAAAAAATATGAGCCGATTCGGTGCTAGCAGCACGAGCTAATACAGCTAACGCAGCCCAGAGCTCCCACTCAGCTAAAACGGCAGTTTTGGGGGCATAAGATAAAGAGTGCCTTTGTGCCTCTTAACAGACACAAAATGCAATTAAAACATCTGTACAACATGAACAGGGCCCTTACATGACAACAAGATGCGTTAAGCAACTTAGCCATTGTTTAAATTCACCTATCCTCTTAGCTGCTAGCTAGCGTCTGGGATGAGTGAGTGTGTTCAGCCAGGAATATTATTAGTATAATTATTTGGTAATAATCATCACACAGCAGTTCTGTGTGTATTTGTAGCATATATATCCATTTTGTGTGCGTTGGTGAGTAGGAGTCTTGCCAGTGTTGATTGTTGTGGTTTCCTTAGCCGGGCTAGCAGGCCCGGCCGGCGTCCCTGCTTCTGCTTCCTTCCTGCCCTCCTGGCTTACCGCGGACGACAACAATCCAACGAGCGCCCGCTGGTCTGGTGGATGTCCTCCAGAAGACCATTCAAGCCTTCGCTGCAAAATTTTTTATTTCCCACCTCAAAAATGTATTAGTAGTACTGTAAATGTACTGTAGTGATTATGACCATATTAGTGACTATGTAACTACATGGAAACGGACCAAATTATGTTTGCCTTGTACAGTAAAATAGTGTTACAGACGGCTAGCTGTAGTCTCGTGCTGAAGTCCCGTTTGAATTCAGTTGTAGCAGGAAAAGGTAAACAGTGTGCAGGTTGGAGGAGCGTCGTGTGTGAAGAGTGAAAAGCGGAGGTGTTCACAAAGGAAGAAGCTTGGAGTAATGTAACTATGGAGCTAGAGCTAGCCTTCAGTAACGCTATTACTGTACAAGAAACAGGCATCATTTGGCCCGTTTCCATGTAGTAACATAGTCATTAATATGGTCATAACCACTACAGTGCTCAATTACCTATTTTTGAGGGGGAAATAAAATAAAAATTTTCACAGCAAAGGCTTGAATGGTCTTCTGGAAGACCTCCACCAGACCAGCGGGCGCTCACTGGATTGTTGTCGGCCACGGTAAGCCAGGAGGGCAGGCAGGAAGCAGAAGCTGGAACGCCGGCCGGGCCTGCTAGCCCGGCTAAGGAAACCACAACAATCAACACAGACAAGACTTCTACTCACCAACGCTAGATGGATCACACACAAAATGGATATAAATGCTACAAATACACAGGGAACTGCTTTGTGATGATTATTACAGAGGCTGGGCTGAACACAAATGCATCTAGTTGTCATGTAAGGGCCCTGTTCATGTTGTACAGACATTTTAATTGCATTTTGTGTCTGTTAAGAGACACAAAGGCACTCTCACACACTTTATCTTATGCCCCAAAACTGCCGTTTTAGCTCAGTGGGAGCTCTGGGCATTAGCTGCAGCAGCTCTGTGTTGCTAGCACTGATTTGGCTCGTTTTTATTTTTCGTCAGTACTCACATAGGCATAGCAATCAAGATTAACGTAAAAATTGGTTTTGGACAATGATTTACAAAGCCATAAAAGTAATTGTGAATTTGCATGTGAGCTTAACTAAAAGGGATCTGGTCAGCTATGTACAAATGTCTCATGTTATTTACGTAGTCCTATGTGATATAAAGCTGATTTTGTCAGTAAGTAAATGAAACTGGTACTTCCTTGCAGCCAGATCAAGGCTAAAAAGGAAGTGCAGTACCAACCAGGTGGTTGGTAGAGCATTGCTTGGTTTTTGCTAAGTAGTTGTTAGGGACTTATGGGGCTGAAAAATTAATCAAAAATATTATCAAAATCACAATATGGCCAGGTGCAATATGTAGATTGAAGAAACAGAGATACCCTGGCCTACAAATCATGTTTTTCAGATATAGGAAAAAAGACCCCAACAAAATATTACATCATCATGAATTTTAAATTTAAGTAAAAATGTATATTGTGACAAAAAGAAAAGCATTTATTTTTTTTTTTCTCCATATAGAGACAAAGCGTATTTAAGTCCTGCCCCCACCAGAGGGGAAACAGCTCTCTGCCCTCCGTTTACTTGTATTGTGTCAAGGTTTTCTCCTCTTTATTCCGTCTGCTAGCAAACAACAGAAACATGAGTAATCAGCAGGAAGAATGGGAAGACTGGAATCCTGACACTAAACTAAAGTTATGTCCAACATTACCTGTGTTAGCTTACCTTACAGACTGTAGTTAGTCTAAAACTGACATTTGGATATTTGACTTGTTAATAAAATGCTTGATGCAAACGTAACATTGGGCATATTGTTAGCTTAGTGTCAGAATCCCACAGTCTAACCATTCTCTCTGCTGATTCCTCACGTATATATCCACTTTTGTCATCATAAAAGCTCAGTTTTTCGGTTCCACAACTTATGAAAACTTAGGTTCTGGGTTCTATACATTGTTGGTAGTAAATATCACCACACAGCAGCTTTTAGGACTGTTTCGGTTTGCCAGCAGACAAAATTGAAGATGAGGCACCTTCATCCAATACAAGTCAATGTAGAGCGGAAAGATGTTTTCCTCTCTGGTGGGAGTATGACGCGATGTGCTGTGTCTCTATTGTGCAGCCCTAGGTGGTTATGAGGTAACATCTAGCAACCATCTAGTTGCCATCTAGTCCCCTTGTAACAACCACACTTTTACAGTTTTTTTTCAGTCTAAATTACTTATTATTATTATTATTAGCACGACAATAGAAACCACCTAGTTACTACTGTCCAGACACCCATCATTTTAGATTTTTAATCTTTAAACTCTGCAAGCAATTTTACATTGATTGGCCTTACTTCTTTGTCTAAGGTTCATCAAAAATGGCGAGAAAGAAGTGGAGCACAGAGGAGGTCCAGGCTGTGGAGAGCAATCTCATGGACAACATCAACTCTGGCAGGGTTCCTGGCAAAGCCCAGTGTGAAGCATCTATCAAGGGATCCTCAGAGGTGCTTAGGGAAGGAGCTGGAAGGCAGTTAAGTTCTATGTGAAGAACCGCATTGACACTTTAAAGCGTCTAGAAAATAACTAATGGAAATCTAAATTGTAATCACTGAACATAATTCTTTTTTTGCCATCTAAGTTCTTCTACAATCCCACAACTAGGTACAGCGCTAACTTCAATTCAGCTCATATCTGAGCATGCAAAGACATTTTATTAAGATTGTTATAGCTCTTTTGTTTTCAAATTTAATATGTCAACATGCTCTGACTATTATTTCATTGAGTGATGTAATTTAAATTTTTATCCTAAAGAACATTGTGGTAGTGGGTCATGGGTGGTTCGAGAAATGGAGGTAGAGAGAGACACAGGTTGTAGAGAGAGTGAAAGGTTTTTAGAGACAGGTTTGCAGGGAGAGATAGACAGGTATGTATGTAGAGATAGACAGGTATGTAGGAAATGAGAGAGACAGGTATGTAGGTAGAGAGAGACCGGTATGTAGAGAGAGACAGGTATGTAGAAAGGAGAGAGACAGGTATGTAGAGAGAGACCGGTATGTAGATTAGAGAGTGAGACAGGTATGTAGATTAGAGAGTGAGACAGGTATGTAGATTAGAGAGAGAGACTATGTAGGGAGAGATAGATGGGTGTGTAGAAAGAGAAAGCGTTCCTGAACCTTTTTTAAAATAAGAAACAGAGGTAAAGAGAGAGAAACACGTACAGAGAGAGAGAGACAGGTTTGTAGAGAGAAATCGAGGTCGGCAGAGACAGACAGGTTTGTAGGAAGTAAGAGAAAGAGGTGAAGGAGAAGGAAGCCAAGAGCCAGGACAAATGAATTTGTATATGGATGAGTTGTGATAATAAAGTTAATCTGCAATGTAAACACCATTGCTTCTGTGGCATTTCCTGAATGAACTAGAATATATAAAGTACTACAAGTCAAAGGTTGGTTGGAACAATACCGACAGGAAACAAAGAAAAATTAACAAAACAAGTACAAGGTGCAGGCGACTGCTGTCACTCACTGTCCCTCAGTTTATGGAAGCAACACAGACTGCTGCCTGCTCACAGCTCTTAGTGTCTTCTCCTAGTAGGACTGGTAATTTAATTTAATCTGAGAGCTATAGAAAACCTTTTGGTTCTTATATATATTCTTTGGAAAT
>NC_041335.1:40746797-40774297 GCF_004354835.1 Perca flavescens
AGCTGTCAATCACTCTGCCCACTTCCTGTTTCCTGCTGCAGAGGCCGCCCACCAAGGAAACTACAGCTGTGTTTATCACCTCTATGTTTTCTCTCATAACTTCTCCTCTGAGAGCCCTGTGCTCTCTCTCAGCGTCATGGGTAAGCTGACTGTTTACAGGATTGGAGAAGATGATTGGTCCAAACTGAGTGAAAATGATCAGCTGACAACATGTTATTTCTGGACTAACTCTGTGACGACGTTCATCATCTTACACGCGTCAGATAGTAAACAAACTCATACAAAGTGTAAAAATGGTAACAGCTAACAATTAACTGAAGGACAGAGCATGTTTGGTTACGAGGATAACTCTGGTTCTCTGAGAACTGAGCGAGGTTTTTCACTATGAGAATCACTTTCTGATGTGACCAATCACAAAGCTCTGACCATGGTATGATATAAAGTAAATAGGAAGTGTACTAAATGTGAGAGTTACATGTCCATGTTGAAGTGATTTTAGATGTCAGGTCAGTTTGTGTTTAATGGTAGCTGTTGGACTCATGATGTTGTGTGATGTGTTTACTGTCCATGTGTTCCATCAGATCCGAGGCCTCTAATCATCAGAGCGATCCTCCTGCCACTGATTCTGCTGGTGGAGAACATTGTCCTTTACTTCTACTGCAGGGTACGGACTCTCTCTCTCTCTCTCTGTTGTTTCCACCACTGACTGTTTGTTAAACTGAAGAGAGGAGTGATGCAGGAAGTCACATCTGTGTGCTGTCATGTCTCTCCAGGCCAGAAGGGGGCAGCTGCCGTGCAGACAGGTGAACATTGATCTCCAGGCCCGCAGGGGTCAGCTGCCGTGCAGACAGGTGAACATTGAGCCGGATTATTACAACCTGGGTGTCGCTGCAGCTGAAGGAGGGCCGACTGAAGAGGAAGGAGCTCAGGGAGCAGAGTAGCACCTCCAAGGAGCTCATGGAGATTAAGCATTGAGGCAACTTTTTACCCCCACTTGGAATAATTCGCATTTATTTTCCCTTACAAAACTTAAATACATTTTAATTGGCACATGCTGGGGACTTGTGTACAAAATCTGGAGTCTCTGGGGCCAATCTGTGAGGAAAAATGTAAATTTTATTGAAAAGCATTATCCTTCCCAAATGTCCAGACCCTGTTTTAGGGACCCAGTAGGGGTCCTTAGGATGGACCCAGGACCACCAGAATTGGGTCACATATTCTACAAATTCCTTGATTTGGATTGATTTTTAAATTTTTTTATTTTTACTGAAACCCACTGGTATTCCCAAAATTTTTAAAGAGCTTTGCCATTTGCAAGCGCAATTAGAGGGTACCTACCGTTTCACCCTGGACCCTATTTTACTATGTTTTTGTGTCTAAGTGACAGATGGGAACAACCATCTTTGACATTAGTCCTGTATTAACCCTCCTAACCCCAAAACAGGTTTTGTTAAAAGGTTGCCAAAGAAAAACCACATACCCTAGAAAGTAGCTGAAAAAACAGAAGTTACCCTTCAAGGTACAACTGGGAAGAGTCGTCGACAACCTTAAAATAGCTTCCGCACTCTACAATTTTTAGTATCCACCCAGGCCAAACTTTCCCATGCGGCCATCTCAATTTCTTCGGTTTTTCCAGCAAGTTATAACTGAGATAAAGAAAAGAGTCTTATGAAAGTCAAGTTGAGTATCACAGCCATTCCAGATGGTTCTCTCCTCAAGACTAAAGTTATCTGCATGTACTGTTGATGTGATCTGAGTTACCACCGGATTATGTCAAGTCACAAACACCACTTGAGCTTTAAAAAATTGAAAAACATGCCTTTTAAAGTACATTTAGAACAGATAAAAAATGTGCCATATGCGTTAAATCAAAAGTCAACTACAGACAATCATACAATTAATCACAATCAGATGATTTCGTGTTGACATCCCTAATTAAAATAAATGGAAAAAAAGAATTGACAAAAACTCAAAATTCTTTGATTACGATTTTATCGTGAAACACCAGAAAACGTTCCAGGTTGGAGAACAACATCTGGTGCCATGTTGACAATCTGTTGGTGTTTGGGATTAAAGAAATACAATGAAGGAATCAAAGTCATGTAGCTCACACACACAGTACAATATTAAACATCAGAGGCTGTTTTCAGACACATTTCATCTCATTTCATAAGAATGGTTTGTTTTTGTAGTTTAGGAATTTACTTATTGTGTAATGATGGATTTTGCTTACTTTTGTAATTAATGCTTTTTCCTATTTCATGAAATCCAGTTCAGCCCAAAGATTCGAGACAAAAACGAAACAGTTTAAGAACATTGAAGGAAATGTTGAAGCCGGCCCGTCTCAGCTCGACTCAAACCAGCTGATGGTGTCGCGGTGACTCAGCTGGTGGAGTCTCCAGAGGCTGGTTTATAACGTAAGAGATATCTCCTGTTTCTACAGCCAATAGAGAAGTCAGCTGGTGGAGTCTCCAGAGGCTGGTTTATAACGTAAGAGATATCTCCTGTTTCTACAGCCAATAGAGAAGTCAGCTGGTGGAGTCTCCAGAGGCTGGTTTATAACGTAAGCTGGTTTATAACGTAAGAGATATCTCCTGTTTCTACAGCCAATAGAGAAGTCAGCTGGTGGAGTCTCCAGAGGCTGGTTTATAACGGAGATATCTCCTGTTTCTACAGCCAATAGAGAAGTCAGCTGGTGGAGTCAACAAACTGTAAAACAAAATCATCATCACAAATCCTTTTATTTCTATGTAACAAACTGTCAGCTGGTGAAATGTCAGAGTTTTAGACGGAGGCTCAACGAGCGCCGTGAGCACGGTATGTGGTGGAGCGAGCTAGAGAGAGACTGAAGAGAGAAGAGCAGCGTTAGAACAAAGCAGAGAATCAGAGAAATAAAACCTAGTTTTCTCTGTTTCATCTCTACTAGAAATGCAGCTGTAGCAAGTATCTCACTATCACTCTCCTCGTTCATATCTTAAGATGCTACAAATAATATCAGCTACAAAAAGCCAGAAAAGTCTGAAGTTAGAGCAGAAGTCCAGAGAGTGGTTTCTATGGAGATGATCCACCGTCTCGTCTGATTGGTGGAAACTGGCAGCTTTCAGAACGCTGCAGACCGGAGACTCTCAGGGAGACTAAAGTTTACTCTCATCTCGTCCTCAATCTTTGGTCTGAACTGGACTTTACAATTGTTTGTTTTTGTATTTCAGGAATTTACTTATTGTGTAATGATGGATTTTACTTTTTTTTTTTTAAAAATGATTTTCTTATTTTATAACAATTGTGCAGATATTTGTTGTCAGGATTTTGATTATTTCTGTAATTAGGCATTTTTCATTAATTATGTGCTTAAAGCAACATTGTGTAACATTTGTATTCTTTGTAAGTTACACAGTGTGAGAACAGGTGATCAGATGCAGAGGGGAAATGACTGAGACAACTTTCTCCCTGTTGCAGTTAGATTTTTGATTAAGTAATAAATTAAAGAGATATTTTGTTGATTTTAAGTTAGGTCTGTGTCATGGCAGCGTGTGCAGATGCAGACTGATGTCATGAAGTGGCGTATTAATGACATGCCAATTTGTATGCCATTATTTGCGTGTTATCAAGACGCATACTCGCTTTTTAGCGTGTTTATCAACGCCATTTGGCCTCCATTGACTTACATTACCTTTTTATTGCGTGTGAATTGACACCATAGCGAGTAGTATGAAAGGGGGAAAATCTGCGTAGGGAGGTTGGTTGGGGGGGGTTAGGGTCAAACACAGGACTTTCACCCAGGAGACCGGGGATCGGGTCCTGCGTGTGATGTTTCCTATCCATGTTTGTTTTTTTCCTAAACCAACGTTTCCTAAACCCAACTGTAGCCTCATGATAACACACCACTTGGCTTTGGGTCATTTCTCATCTCGTTTCTCATCGGATCTCAGCAGACCTCCGATGCTCAAATCTACAAAAACAAAAAGTAAACACACTCCTAAATTATGAAGATTGTGTTTGGGTCTGATTATTATTATTATTATTATTAGACATTTTTAACTGGTATCTTTCAGAGCGGAGCATCGCTAGTTTCAAGTCGTCTCCTCAAGAATCTTTGGTCAGAAATGGGATTTACAAATTGTTGTTGTTGTTGTTTGTAACAGGATTTTTACTTATTTTTGTATTGAATTAATTTTCTTATTTTGTAACAATTGTGCTTTTATTAGTTATCGGGATTTTTGCTCATTTCTGTAGTTAATCATTTTGATGAATGTTGTCCAACAGCATTGCGTAACATTGGTATTTTCAGTGATATATTGCCAGAATTATAGTCATCTCTTTATTCTTTTCTTATTTTTAGGGTTTTTATTTCATTGTTTCTATTTGTAAGTTGAAACAAGTGTTCTTGTTAATGCATCTACATCTTGTTATTTGTTTCTATTGATGTTTTAAATGTGTGGAATTATAAGTGACACCAAAAAAATTAATAAAATCATCCGTAAATCCAAACATTATTATTTGAATCGGCTGTTTTATCTGTGTTGTCAGACTTCAGTTAAGAAGAAGCCGAGTGTTTTAAGACAAAGCCTCCAGTTAACATCAGAAACGATCAATAGTAAATACGGAGGAATAAAGTTTATGTTTTCTGCTCACTGACGAGATGCATGGATGGCTTCAGACAGACATTTCTTCCCTGATGTCTCAGTGTCAGCAGAACCATTCTTCCTCATTAAGACAGCAACAGAGACAATACATGACTCAGCTGGTTGGAAAAACTGTCCCGTCATTTGGCTGTTATTGTAGTAAACTGTTGAAGTAGGAGGTCTGTAGTTCTGTTATTGTAGTAAACTGTTGAAGTAGGAGGCCTGTAGTTCTGTTATTGTAGTAAACTGTTGAAGTAGGAGGTCTGTAGTTCTGTTATTGTAGTAAACTGTTGAAGTAGGAGGCCTGTAGTTCTGTTATTGTAGTAAACTGTTGAAGTAGGAGGTCTGTAGTTCTGTTATTGTAGTAAACTGTTGAAGTAGGAGGCCTGTAGTTCTGTTATTGTAGTAAACTGTTGAAGTAGGAGGTCTGTAGTTCTGTTATTGTAGTAAACTGTTGAAGTAGGAGGCCTGTAGTTCTGTTATTGTAGTAAACTGTTGAAGTAGGAGGCCTGTAGTTCTGTTATTGTTTAAACTGTTGAAGGAGGCCTGTAGTTCTGTTATTGTAGTAAACTGTTGAAGTAGGAGGCCTGTAGTTCTGTTATTGTAGTAAACTGTTGAAGTAGGAGGCCTGTAGTTCTGTTAAAACTGTTGAAGTTTAGGCCTGTAGTTCTGTTATTGTAGTAAACTGTTGAAGTAGGTAGTTCTGTTATTGTTCTGTTATAATTCTGTAGTAAACTGTTGAAGTAGGAGGCCTGTAGTTCTGTTATTGTAGTAAACTGTTGAAGTAACAGGCCTGTAGTTCTGTTATTGTAGTAAACTGTTGAATAAGGCTGTTTCTGACTGTAGTAAACTTCATCCTGTAGTTCTGTTATTGTAGTAAACTGTTGAAGTAGGAGGCCTGTAGTTCTGTTATTGTAGTAAACTGTTGAAGTAGGAGGCCTTTGAAGCCTTTTAAATACCAACTGTTGAGGAGGACATGTTACTTACAAAACTGTTGAAGTAGGAGACCTGTAACTGTTATTGTAGGAAAATCTGTAATCTGTTATTTTAGTAAAAAGATTGTTTACCAAGTAGGAGCCACATGTAGTTAAATAGAAACTGTTGAAGTAGGAGGCCTGTAGTTCTGTTATTGTAGTAAACTGTTGAAGTAGGAGGCCTGTAGTTCTGTACAACAACCACAACAGTTAGTAATGTTGATAGGCTCATTAAGACTTCAGAGACTGTGTCACCTTCATCATTAGTCTCAAATACGTTCTCAGGATACCCCCGGGATTCTTCTAGTAACATTTAAGGCTTTTTAAGACCTTTTTAATACCACCTAGGATGACATTTAATGCCAACTTCACGGCCATATAATGGAAAATCAATGTGGATTTTAGGCCTGAGAAAAGATTGATTTACCAAGTAGTGTCACTTGGATTTAATAAAACATTTATTATAATACTCTACAAACATATTTAGTTCACAATAGCTTTGTAAGGTGTGTTTGACTCTAATAACATCAGATAATAAAGTAGTTGTTGCATGAAGAGCTGTTATGCTATGAAACTAAACACACAAAATAAATAGGATAATGAAAAAGAAAACGTGTGCATTATGAGGTGTCCGGTCAAATATGTTTATTATAACCCGGTAATGAGAATGCGTTGCTTAGTAACAGAGATGCTGCCTTTTAATTCCTACTTGTGACAGTTTAAAACTGCTAGTAAACATCGGCCATGGCAGTCATTGAATCTAACCCTTCTTCACCTTTCCTTTATTTACCTGCTAAAGCCACATGGAGACATTAAAGAGAACCTCTCTGCTGTAAGGTAAGCTTTGGAGCATAGATATGTTAACAATATTATTATTAATATTAACAGTCTAAGGTTTGGAGCATAGACATGTTAACAATATTATTATTAATATTAACAGTCTAAGCTTTGGAGCATAGACATGTTAACAATATTATTATTAATATTAACAGTCTAAGCTTTGGAGCATAGACATGTTAACGATATTATTATTAATATTAACAGTCTAAGGTTTGGAGCATAGACATGTTAACAATATTATTATTAATATTAACAGTCTAAGGTTTGGAGCATAGACATGTTAACAATATTATTATTAATATTAACAGTCTAAGCTTTGGAGCATAGACATGTTAACGATATTATTATTAATATTAACAGTCTAAGGTTTGGAGCATAGACATGTTAACAATATTATTATTAATATTAACAGTCTAAGCTTTGGAGGGACTTTTCTGTATGTTCGGGGTGTAAGATTGTTTTTTTTCTCCGCGGACCGTGAACGTCACACCGCGTTCCATGTTGCCATGGTGACGGAGTTACCCACAGACACAGAGAGAGCCTAACCGCGGCTCTAAAGGAAGCCGGTGGTACAGTTTGAGCAACTTTAACGGACTTTTATTACACAGAGAGTAAAAACGGGGAAGTTCACTAACGGTCCCGGAAACACCTCCACTCCGGTAACACACCAACGGCCCAGGGAACACACCAACGGCCCGGGAACACACCAACGGCCCGGGGAACACACCAACGGTCCGGGGAACACACCAACGGCCCGGGAACACACCAACGGCCCGGGAACACACCAACGGCCCGGGAACACACCAACGGCCCGGGAACACACCAACGGCCCGGAACACACCAACGGGAACACACCAACGGCCCGGGAACACACCAACGGCCCGGGAACACACCAACGGCCCGGGAACACACCAACGGCCCGGGGAACACACCAACGGCCGGGGAACACACCAACGGCCCGGGAACACACCAACGGCCCGGGAACACACCAACGGCCCGGGAACACACCAACGGCCCGGGAACACACCAACGGCCCGGGAACACACCAACGGCCCGGGAACACCGGCCAACGTTAGCTAACAGATCCGAACTAAAGCTAACGGTACCGGGCGGCTAATACTGTTAGCATGTGTGAGAGCAGAGCGGTCCCGGTTCCGAGCGGGAAGGTGTACCGGCAGCTGTTTGACGCTCAGGTGGGTCAGAGGTCAAAGTCTGTTTATAAATGATTAAAATAACTGTTGTATAAAGTGTGTTATAAACCGGGTCAGAGTAGCTCGGTTCATGTTTTAATGTTAACGTTTGCTAACCGTCAGTTATAGTTAGCTGCTTACCTACGGTAATACGTCATCACCACGCCCCTTTCTGGGGAAGCTACATACGTAATATACATGAGAACAGCCTGGTTAGTAGGTTAGTGAGTTATTACTAACACTAGTTAGTAGGTTAGTCAGTTATTACTAACGCTTGTTAGTAGGTTAGTGAGTTATTACTAACACTAGTTAGTAAGTTAGTAGCTAGGTCAGTGAGTTATTACTAACTTGTTAGTAGGTTAGTGAGGTAATACCGCGCTCTGATTGGCTGCTGTGATGATGACACACACTCAGACTTTGTTTGTGATCAGTGTGTGTTTGTGTGTTTATGGTTTGTGTGTTTGTGTGTTTTGTGTGTATGTGTGTTTGTGTGTTTATGGTTTGTGTGTGTGTGTGTGTGTGTGTGTGTTTTATGGTTTGTGGTTTGTGTGTGTGTGTGTGTGTGTGTTTATGGTTTGTGTGTGTGTGTTTGTGTGTTTGTGTGTGTGTGTGTGTTTGTGTGTTTTGTAGGTTCAGCTGTCCAGATCTCTGCTGGCTGGACGGAAAGACACGAGGACAGACTGTCTGTCTGCTGCAGACAGCAACACACACTGCAGTACCTCCAGCAGGTAGACAGACAGACAGGCAGACAGACAGGCAGACATAGAGAGAGAGAGTCAGACAGATAGACAAACAGAGACAGAGAGACAGAGAGAGATAGAGACAGACAGACAGACATAGAGAGAGAGAGAGAGACAGACAGACAGACATAGAGAGAGAGAGACAGACAGACAGACAAACAGAAACAGAGAGACAGACAGACAGACAGACAGGTAGACAAACAGAGACAGACATACAGACAGACAGAGACAGAGAGACAGACAGACAGAGAGACAGACAGACAAACAGAGACAGAGAGACAGACAGACACACACACAGACAGACAGACGGACAGACAGGTAGACATCACTCTAACTTAGTGTAATAATGTCTGTCCATGACTTACATACATACCTGTCCTCTTTATATTCTCCCCCCCCAGATGTTAACTAGTTATATTCGCCTTATTTTCCAACGCGGAAGTAAATATGGGTCGAACTTCCGGTTTTTGTGCGGGACTTCCGTTTCATCGCTTCCCTGGGCAACACTAACACAAAACATTAGCTTAACTAAATTGGTTAACTATGTCGTGGGAACATTTCCAAAAATCGCTTAATAGTCCAAATGGCAGGTCAGTGCCACCCCTCAAACTATTCATGAGTGGGAGGATGACATGAAGAAGTGGCCTCAGATCACGTACGAGGACATATTTAATTATTTTGTGTTGTCACTTGGTGCGGATGGGTCTACAATGCGCAATTATAAAAGTACAGAGGCGTATCAGTACCTTCACAGTGGAAAAGTTGGGAAGGTGTTAATCAATAACAGCATCATCGATGACCTGGTATTTATGAAGGCTGATGTTCAACCAAGCCAAAGCAAGTCTGACGTTGACTCTGCATGGATCCTGACTACATCTACCGGCACTGTTGATAGGCCGGGTGCTCCTGTGTCGCGGGACAGGGGAAGTCCTGCAGTCACGCAGCGGCGATCTTATGGAAGGTAGGTTAATGAATTGCCTGTTAAGTTGTCTGTTTTATATACAGTCTGTGGTTCAGTGTCAAAATATACTAACGTTAGCTGTTGCCTCGTTGTGATTAGATGTCAGTTTATTTTACACAGATAGCAGTACTAAATGTTTGGGATTGAACTAACGTTAAAATTTGATATCAAAACGTTAACTGAACTGTTGCCTACCTCATAATGTTTAGGCTTGAAGTTTGACACAACATTGTACCAATCTGATGTGTACTCACCGAGCTCTTGATGCAAATTTGTCACATTAAAATAAACTAGATTTTTGATTAGATTAAGCTAGATTTACATTGAAGCTTCGAGTTTATTTCTATTTGATACCCAAAAAATACAAATAAGTGCTAAAGAGCTGATGAAAACATTGGCTTCTAAAGCATTTGTTAAATAAAATTTAGTATATGACTAACGTTTTTATTTTTTAATTAACAGATCGTGCACCTTTTCCAGATGAGTAAAAGTCTAATCTCTTGTTCATTGATGCTCCTTGGGTTAAGGTAAGGTCATTCAAATTTGGGTAAATGTTATATTCTGTCAGCACACCACATTTTGGTGAACCACCTCTTCTGTGTAGGTAAGTAAGTTTCTATTTTCACCAATTCTAATTCATACCAGTCTAATTTCGAATGGCAATTTGTTTAAGTACATCATCAAGGTAAGTTGAAAAATATATTATTATATTTTCTATATAAGTATTGTGACACCAAGGACTGTAATACATAAAAAATATGCAACTGTTCTATTTAAACTTTGTTAAAGGTGCAGTTTGCAGTCTCCAAAGGTCTGACTGGATTGTCCTGCACAGATGAGCAGCGCCACTGGAACTCAGGGACACGGCGTAATTTAGTCCCCAAAAGGTTGAGCAATATATGTTTCAGGCACCACAAAGAAAGTTCTGATGTCTCTGAGAACATCCTGCCCATCTCTCCATCTCTACCGCCAACTCCTGCCTACAGCTCACATGAAGCAATGAAGATGAGCTTAGAAGTCGCAAATGTTCCAGTGGGCAGCCTTCTGCACAAATCTGCTGAACCAGAGCAAATTCCAGCAGCTCCCACACAGCTCCAGCAGCCTCATAGTGAACATGGCACGGACATACAGTGCCAGAAATGCATGTCATTTTATGATATGTACATTAAATTAGATGGGGATAAATGTGCCAGTTTGGAGGAGTCCACTAAAATGCAGAGTGCCTCCCACTTGTGGTTTGATGCTCGTAAATTAAGAGTAACCGCTAGCTCTGCAAAAAAGGTCCCCGTGCGTGCATCTACTAAGCCAGATAACTTTCTTAGAGAGCATCTGTTTCCTAGGTTCCACGGGAACACTGCAACCAGGTATGGCCAGGAGAATGAGGAGGTGGCCTACGCGTGGATGGAGAGCTGTGGGTTTGTAGTTGAGAAGAGAGGCACTGTAGTTAGTGTCACAGAACCATGGCTTTCTGCAAGCCCAGATGGCGTGGTTAACTCCACAGAGCTGCTGGAGATTAAATGTCCTGTTCTGGCCAAGAACTGTTCATCTCTGGCTGAAGTGTTTTCCAGCAAGCTCACAGATGTGAAGATGGTGGACGGGGTTCCACAGCTGCAACCAAATGGATCCCGTGGTTACTACCTTCAAGTCCAACTAGGTATGTTTTGTACAAGACTAGAGAGATGCAAGCTGCTTGTCTGGGCTCCATCTGAGAAGGTTGTGCCATTTGATTTGGAGTATTGTTCACAAGTTCTACCTAAACTCAAGTCGATGAGTTTCTGTCAGGCAGACTTACACTGTGCCATAAATATGTACATCTCTTTCGTTCTTTAACCTGCTGTATGGGCATACCAGACACCAGCTTTCCTGTGTCTGCGTTGTGTGATGATACCTAACTGTTAATAATTGTTCCGCTGACCCTTTGTTAGGCTAGTTCCTTGGTGTTTTACTTTTTATAGCTAGTGCTCGTTTTCGTTTTACACGGGAAGGTGATGTTTTACCATTTTAATAGTAATTGTGATTATAGTTAATATGTATAAAATGAAATGGCCTACAAATAATGCCATAAGTGAAATGTTTAAATTTAGTTGTTTTACCATTTTTCAGAGGTGTCAATTCCAGGTTCAGAAAGTAAAAGTCCTGCCATGTGTTTATTCCACCAATGAACTCAGCCAGCTGATTTCACTAACTAATTAGTGAAATCAGCTGGTTGAGTTCATTTTTAAAGTGAATAATTGTAATTACATTCAATGTAAACAAATGACATGAGTTAATAAATTCCATTAGTGAAATACTGTATCTTTTTGCCAGTTTATGTACATAAAATACACTTCTTTAGTTATTTACATGTGGTTAGGGCAACATCCACTCGATTGAAAAAACAGATTGAAAAACTCGATTGAAAAAACAGATTGAAAATTTTAATAATACACATTTTAGTTGGACACAAGTTAAATATCATGTTTTTTTATCTGTAAACATTTAAATAGTCTAAAAAGAAGTTGATATTATACAATACTTGAAAAGGTGCCAAACACAATAACTATTTTTTAAAACCTGAGATCCAAAACACATTCTTGTGCATTATAATTTCATCATCAATATTTGATCCATTACGTGCATCTTAAAGTTTGCTATATAGAACTGTTCCAGATATTTAACATGATCAAAAAAAGCACTGAGAGAAAGGCCTGTGTACAACACACAGCTAGTGTCATTCTTCAGGATGGCAAGGGGTTCTTCTCCACCACATTGTGTTTCTCTGTCGCATACATGGTTCTTCTTTTGTCCTAATATGAAGGTGTGATCCATCAGTGCCTGAACCTCCCACTGAGTGTCAGCATCTTTATGCGTAGGTGACTGACTGTGGAACGGCCTGGTCAGCTTCCTCAACACAGTGGCTGTCATCTGCCAAACACAAGACCACATAAGCCCAAAACCATAAAGCAAACAACATAAAGCATACCTAGAGTACTTACAACTGTGTTAACACCAAGCTACTAGAGCAACACCTGTATTAGTGCTCATTCAAATAATCATATTGCTTCCAATTTTTACAAATGCCCTGGGCTAGCAGGGATGAAAAAAATACAGATATATCAATAAATATACAGAGAGAACAAACTTAAAAGACAGTTGGCTTTATGTGAGAGCATACAGGTGAAACTCGAAATATAAGAATATGGTGCAAAAGTTCATTTATTTCAGTAATTAAACTTAAAAGGTGAAACTAATATATTATATAATGCATGTAATGAGTCTATATAATATATTAGTTTCACCTTTTAAGTTAAAATTACTGAAATAAATGAACTTTTGCACCATATTCTATAATTAAACATCCGTTAACTTACCTGTGTCTACTAACCTCCTGGCACGTCTCCTTGGAGTTTTTATTGGGACTTCGTAGCCCGGCCACTTTTCTGGTATCGGGGGGTCTTCTGTAGGTCTTGTGTTCACGAAATGAAAAGAACAAACATACAGTCGCTTCGGTGGTTTCTTCAAATTTAAAGCTTTTAACCAGAGGCGAAGGGGTTCCTCATTCTTCGGCGGCGGGCAAAGGTCGAAGGGCGCATCGCATCCACATTCAGCTCTCGTACGCGTCGGGTGATTAAAACACTCCTGCTCCAAGTACATTTTTCTTTTGTACCAGTTATTATGACACCCTCTAACTGCACAAACAATCCCGCTCTTCCTCGAAGCCATAACGATTTGTTAACTTAGTTGTTACGAAGGATTAACCGCTACGGTGAAAAGTGAGTTTAGCTAGCCAGTGAGCGAAAGTGCTTGACCGGAAGTCTCGCACAAAAATCCGTCAACTGGCTGCGTTCGTATTTCCGTTAAAAATAAGGTGAATAGTGGACATGTTTCTGTTTGTTAATGTGTTCACCAACAACCACGGCTAATACCTTCTAAGTGTTACTGACTGGCAATACATCCTTTCCTGATTCTGATGTCTGTCTGTCTGTCTGTCTGTCTGTCTGTCTGTCTCTCTGTCTGTCTGTCTGTCTGTCTGTCTGTCTGTCTGTCTGTCAGGTTGGGACAGCTGGTAGATGAAGATGATGAAGATGATGATGATAGCATTGCTGATGTCAGCAGACTTCCTGACTCTGTGGGTTCGTATCTTATATCAAATATTTATAATACAACGTTTCACAGTTTGTTTGATCCATGACAAACATCTCTCTCTCTCTGTCTGTCTCCCTCTCTCTCTGTCTGTCTCTCTCTCTGTCTGTCTGTCTGTCTGTGTGTCTCTCTGTCTGTCTGTCTGTCTACCTGTCTGTCTATCTGTCTGTCTCTCTCTCTCTCTACTTGTCTGTCTCTCTCGCTGTCTCTCTCTCTACCTGTCTGTCTCTCTCTCTGTCGGTCTGTCTGTCTGTCTGTCTCTCTACCTGTCTGTCTGTCTGTCTGTCTCTCTACCTGTCTGTCTCTCAGTGGTAGAATGTCTGAGCTCTGACATCGTCGAGCGTCTGACGGAGAGAAAAAGCCAACAACACGAAGAAGCTCTGAAACAGCTGGAGAAAGATCTCACCCTCTTCACTCAGGTAACACACACACACACACACACACACACACACACACACACACACACACACACACACACACACACACACACACACACACACACACACACACACACACACACACACACAGACACACACACACACACACACACACACACACACACACACACACACACACACACACACACACACACACACACACACACAGACACACACACACACACACACACACACACACACACACACACACACACACACACACACACACACACACACACACACACACACACACACACACACACACACACACACACACACACACACACACACACACACACACACACACACACACACACACACACACACACACACACACACACACACACACACACACACACACACACACACACACACACACACACACACACACACACACACACACACACACACACACACACACACACACACACACACACACACACACACACACACACACACACACACACACACACACACACACACACACACACACACACACACACACACACACACACACACACACACACACACACACACACACACACACACACACACACACACACACACACACACACACACACACACACACACACACACACACACACACACACACACACACACACACACACACACACACACACACACACACACACACACACACACACACACACACACACACACACACACACACACACACACACACACACACACACACACACACACACACACACACACACACACACACACACACACACACACACACACACACACACACACACACACACACACACACACACACACACACACACACACACACACACACACACACACACACACACACACACACACACACACACACACACACACACACACACACACACACACACACACACACACACACACACACACACACACACACACACACACACACACACACACACACACACACACACACACACACACACACACACACACACACACACCCCTGATCTTTCTTCACTGTTCCCTGAGGATCCATGTTGAAAATAAAGTTACACACACACACAACCACACACACACACTGATATCTCCTCCTTTTCTCTGGGCCCTATTCAGTATTTAACTTTTCTCTGGGTCTCAGTATTCTGTCTCCTCCTTTTCTCTGGGCCAGTATTCTGTCTCTCCTCCTTTTCTCTGGGCCAGTATTCTGTCTCTCCTCCTTTTCTCTGGGCCAGTATTCTGTCTCTCCTCCTTTTCTCTGGGCCAGTATTCTGTCTCTCCTCCTTTTCTCTGGGCCAGTATTCTGTCTCTCCTCCTTTTCTCTGGGCCAGTATTCTGTCTCTCCTCCTTTTCTCTGGGCCAGTATTCTGTCTCTCCTCCTTTTCTCTGGGCCAGTATTCTGTCTCTCCTCCTTTTCTCTGGGCCAGTATTCTGTCTCTCCTGAGAGAGCTCCAGCCAGTGTGCAGCGAGAGGTCTGACAGTCCAGGCAGACAGCCAGTGATCTGGGCAGGCTCTGCTCTGCTGTCACGGTAAACTGTGGAGCTCCTGAACTCCAAAACAGTCGTACGAAATTTGCAATTAGCCATCAGTTTTTTATAAAACGGCCCATATTTGAGCTTTATATAGTTGATTTCTCGCATAAAAAAGTCTCAGAAGTGAATTTAGTAATGCAACAGCAGATGAACAATGTATACTATTTCTGAGATTTGTGCGAACGAGATTTAGAAGACTAACTGACCTCAGATCAGTTAGTGGCCTCGGATGTAAATGTTAGAACACACAGGGATATACTCTGGTACTTGTTACCTGAACTCATTTCCACGCTGTGTTTCCAGGTGTGTGAGACTCGGGTGAGGACCATCAGCCAGGAGCTGCTGTCCTCTCTGCAGGACGTGGACCTCAGGTTGAACACCCTGAAGGACAGAATGGAACAGCTGGAACAGCTGCAACACGTCACTCTGCAGGTAACCCACAGTTTGGTTGGTGCTGCAGCTGCAACGATGGATGGGTCACTTACCACCTGGGGGGGTGTGTGTGTGTGTGTGTGTGTGTGTGTGTGTGTGTGTGTGTGTGTGTGTGTGTGTGTGTGTGTGTGTGTGTGTGTGTGTGTGTGTGTCTGTGTGTGTGTGTGTGTGTGTGTGTGTGTGTGTGTGTGTGTGTGTGTGTGTGTGTGTGTGTGTGTGTGTGTGTGTGTGTGTGTGTGTGTGTGTGTGTGTGTGTGTGTGTGTGTGTGTGTGTGTGTGTGTGTGTGTGTGTGTGTGTGTGTGTGTGTGTGTGTGTGTGTGTTTCTCTCTGTGTGTGTGTTCAGGATGTGTGTGTTCTCTGGGACGAGGTAGAGGAGCAGGTGAAGCTGAAGAAGATCCGGATCGTTGAGCTGAACCACAAACTGACTGAATCTGAGACTCAACGGACCAACGAGGTCAGACTGAGTTTAACATGTGGAGGAAAGAGATGAAACACAATCTCACATTAGTAAAATGCTCCTAGGCTCGTGCACAGCACATGCACACTATGCTTGTTACACACACACACACACACACACACACACACACACACACACACACACACATGCGGAAGATTACAAATAAAAATATTAGGGTGCAAATCCTCCATCATAACAGCAATGCTCCAAGGTCCAAATGCGCCTGGCTTTTAAAGGGAATGGGAGCTGATCTCTGATTGGTTGATTGTATGTTACACCCTAAACACACCTCTGATTAATGAAGACACTAAGTACGGCACGGAGCCTTTTTTCCACCGTCAAACTAGCAAAAGTGGATTCTAAACACACCGTTCGCTTAGATCGTTAAAATAGGGACCATAAAGTTTGACCTTTTTAACAAGCCAGCTACACAACACAAGATAAACATATGTAGACAAACTAAATATAATAAAGCTTTGAACGTGAGATCTCCAGACCCCCCGGAGGGAATTCTAGTTTGGTTTGTGAGAATTAAAGATAAAAAAATGTCCCAAACAGAAAATGTCTCCAAAAAGAAAAGAGAGCCATCTAAATAAAGACTTCTTAACTTTTCTCAATAAGAGAGTTGTCCTTTTCTAACTTTGGGTTCCCTTCCAAAGAGCAGCTTCATGATTAGTTTGAACTTGAGACAAACACATCTTCATTTAGCTGTTGAAACCATCAAACCCACTCCTCACCTGTCACTTCACTCTGATCACACACAGGACTTCAAATAAATTAACAGAACATATATAGGTCAACACTACGTGTGTGTTTGTGCACATGTGCATGTGCGTACTCGTACATGTTGGTGTGACGCTGCGTTTGTCTCGTAGATCCGAGCTGTGCTCAGGAAGTACTTCCAGCTGCTGGAGAAGATCAGCTTCCTGCCTCCTCCAGACGTCTGCAGACTGATCCACAGAGAGGCCTCGGTAACTCATCTCTCACTTCATTAATGATCCACAGAGAGGCCTCGGTAACTCATCTCTCACTTCATTAATGATCCACAGAGAGGCCTCGGTAACTCATCTCTCACTTCATTAATGATCCACAGAGAGGCCTCGGTAACTCAGCTTAAAGCCTCTGAGACACACAGCGTTACCTGATGCAGGGTTTTCTCCACCACTATAAGGCTGATCTCTTTAGCAAGTTTTGTCTTGTTGAGATTTGCATTTTTTATATTGAAAAACATAAAAATTCTCAGATGTTCTGTGTCTCAGATGTTCTGTGTCTGTGTCTCAGATGTTCTGTGTCTCAGATGTTCTGTGTCTCAGATGTTCTGTGTCTGTGTCTCAGATGTTCTGTGTCTCAGGTGTTCTGTGTCTCAGATGTTCTGTGTTCTGTGTCTCAGATGTTGAACCAATCTCTGCTGGCGAACCGTCGCAGCGTGGCTCGTCTGCTGCTGCTCCTCCAGGAGGAGAACCTGCAGCAGGAGTCTCTCCTCCGTCTGCACTGGGAGGACTGCCTGGGCCTCTGGAGGAGGAGCCGCCTCCGCCAGGTTATAGACTGCTTCAGGTGGGTGATGGTCCAGGTTATAGACTGCTTCAGGTGGGGGGGGTCCAGGTTATAGAACGCTTCAGGTGGGTGGGGGTCCAGGTTATAGACTGCTTCAGGTGGGTGGGGGTCCAGGTTATCCGCTTGTTAAGTCGTGACGTAACCACACTCCAATAATACTGTTTCCGGGTCCAAACGCCGGGTCCGCTCTAACGGCTCTAACGCTTTTGCCCGACTATGCCGCAGTGCTGTGTCCCGTGTTGTTTAAATAGATCGGAGTTTAAAAAAACTAGTGACATTCAACTGTCTTTTTACCGCTTTCCATGTGACGAGAAAGAGAAGAGGAAATGGCTGCAGTTGATAAGGTAAGTTACAAATATTAAACAAATGAAGAAACTTTGTTCTGTGCCGCCTAGTTAAGATGAAACTAGCTAGCTACGGCTAGTTAGCTAAAGTTAGCTTTGGCAACAGTCTACAAACAAGCCGAAGCATGAAGATGTGCGTACGTAGCAAGAAAAAACATTAGACCAGTTTGATATTATGATAATCTGCTAACGTTTCTCATTTCAATAATAATTGAGCATTGTTAGAGGGAGTCTGACATAAGATCAGAATCATGGTTAATGGCCAGGTATGTTTACATATTTGATTCTGATCTTACATTGCTCAGTGTACATACACAGAACAAGCCTGGCCAAATCCAATCTTGAAGAAGCTGTGTGTGTCTTAGTATGCTTGGTTTCAGGTTATGGAACAAACAATTCCCCTTTTAGTAAATTAGTGTTATATTATGTAATACAGTATTATTAGGTATTATCAAAATTTCACCTGTAGTAGGTCAGTCTGGTCACTAGGAAGGTACTACAACCTTTTGAACATGAAAAAGAACTTTAATCAAATATGTTTATGAAACAATTACTGTAATTGTACGTACAGTAAAGGAGGTATTGTCAGAATTTCACCAGTAGTAAGTCAGTCAGGTCAATAGGAACATGCTACAACCTTTGAATAATAATAAAAAAAATCCCTTTGGTGAATTAATGTAATTTGATTCTAAAAGTAATATTTATTAATTTATTAATAATTATATATAATTTTTTTTACAGACGTGAAAAATTCACTCCAAATTGCAACTCTAGGGTGTGCAGTTGGCATTTCCCCAATGGAAAAGCAGCTGGACCATCGCGATTTGCTTGGAATGAGGGGAAGACTTTCCAATTCCCCGAGCACCTCAGCAATCTCCCTAAACGGAAGAAACAAATGGTCCATAGCATTGTTGAGGATGAGGGAACAGATGCTGACATGGTAACTGCAGAGACCCCATGTACTTCAAAAAGTCTTGTGGCACTTGAAGTGGAGAATGACATGCTGAGGGAAGAGAATGATATATTGAAAAAACAATTGAAGAAACAAAAGCAAACTTTTTCCTTCAGTCAAATTTCTTCCAGCTCTGACAGAGTTCAGTATTTTACTGGATTGCCTGATGCTGCCACTGTCCTGTTTTTGGAAGCGCTTCTTTCTAAATTCGAGCTACAATATCATTCTGATTGGACTGTCCAAATGATGCCCCTAATTGATCAATTGCTCCTGACCTTAATGAAGCTTAGACTAAATTGCGGCCACGTAGACCTTGCAACAAGGTTCAATTGTAGCACAGCCACAGTAACCAACATCTTCACCACCATCATTAGTGCCCTGTATGATATTTTGTATGTCGGTTTGCTTGAGAACAACATCCCCTCCACAGCCAAGAATCAAACATCGCTGCCAGACTGCTTCCAGCCCTTCCCTAACTGTAGGATCGTCCTCGACTGCACAGAGGTTGCCGTCTCTAACACAGAGAGGCTTGATGCACAGTGCCATTTGTACAGCCAGTACAAAGGACGAACCACACTTAAGGCTTTAATTGGTGTTGCGCCTAATGGAGTTATTACCTTTGCCAGTGACCTGTACGGTGGGAGTGCCTCAGACAAGGCGATAACAGCTGACTGTGGACTTCTCCAACATTTACATCCCGGTGATATGGTTATGGCAGACAAGGGCTTCACAATTCGTGACATTTTGCCAGAAGGAGTTTCCCTGAACATCCCGTCTTTCCTTGTCAATGGACAGTTATTGTTCAGAAGTGAACAATAACCGATTCATTTCGAAAGCTAGGATACATGTGGAGCGTGCAATTCAGCGACTGAAAGCGTTTCACATTTTGGACCACATTCCATACCAGTTTAAACTAAATGTAAACAAGATAGTTAAAGTGTGTGTGTGTCTTACAAATTTACAAACACCCATTCTCCGTGAAATTGTATGAGTTAACTGTGTTTGTACATGCATGAATTTCTGTATATTTGCTTGCATATTTGATTACACACTACATGTACTTACTATAGAGTTAAAAAAGACTAAATGTAAATAGGGTTAGGGTAGAATAAGGGTTTGGTTGAGAGTTAGTTTTACAAGTTTTGTATAGCATGAAGGGCTTAAAAACTATAATAATAAATATATGTAATATTTGTGATGTATAATATAAATGTGATATAATAATAAATATGTATAATAAATAAAATACCTGGCTTGTGTGAAATGTCAAAGTTTCATTTATTTTCTTAAAACTGTGAGAGTTGTAAGGTAGGAAAATCTTTATAAAATATAGGGTACACAGCATTTTATCTTATCTTGAAGTAAGTAAAGCACTACAAACATTCAACATTTATCTTAAATTACTTTAAAGCAGTTCAAAAAAAAAAAAAAAAAAAAGGTTATGCACAAAAATAGGCTACAGCTGATTAAATGCAAGAAGCCACAACAAAAGTATTTACAGAAAACAAGGGGAGACACTGGTGAATACATTTAACTAATATCACGTTTCCCAGTTATTTACTTCCATAAAAGCTTTAGTGGGTAGATTTGTTTTCTTTTCTTAAAACTGTGAGAGAATGTAAGGTAGGAAACAATCTTTATAAAATATTTCCAGAGTGTCAATGTTCACAGCCCATGTAGGATCTTTGAGCACTGGCAGAATGACAAGGTCAAGAGGTGTCCACACAAGCAGGTGACAGCTGTTGGCTCGGTCAGGTGCAGGTTTCCCTGGATCTGATGCCAGTAGTTGTGACTTTGTTTTAGTGTCAGGGAACCAACCACTTCATCGAACTCCATGAAAAAGTCCCTACTCTCCGCTGCCTGCAGGATAGTCTTGGTTCTGGCTGACCCACGGACACTTGACTTCAATCACGCAGTTTCCAAACACCGTGCCATCAGGAGATCCACCAAGCAGGCCACTATCAGACAGGAACAGTCCCCTCTCTTGTATAACAACACCAGTGCGCTCAGTGTATTCCTGCTTTGCCCTTGGCTCATGCAGGATTCCCCAATCACATGCCTTGGGGGTAGGGGACAAATACCACTGAGTCTTAATAAGTGTATTCTTAGACACAGATGCCTTCATTTTAAATATTCACTTATTAACTACAGCTTACTTTAGATCCTTCTTTGAGGTTGTACTGGCCAAGCAGGGTTTTGAATAAGGAAGGCGGGTAAGACTTCCGCTTGACTGCTGCCAAGACCAAACCAAAGTTACTTGCTGTTATCCTTTTCTTGCGATATGTAAACCTGTTAAAAGAAACCAACGATTAGAGAGACCAATTTTGCTCAACAATTGGAATTACAGTTTCATGTACAAACAATCTGACATTCTCCAGCACACTTCTACATTTTGAGCAAATTTACAGCCTTTAGCAGACAATTTGGAACTGATCCGCAGCCATTCCACAGTTGGTGAAAATCCGGGGTTAGAGTAAATGACAGCAGAATGTCATCAGGGCTAACTTAGTTATGCTTTTGTTGTCTGTTTGCATGCGTTTAAGGTTCAGCGTGTTAGACTCTCTGAACCACCAGAGTATACTTTATATTAATAAGCTTTCTTACCATAATGAGTTCTTAGCCTGGCCAACAGTTGCTTCCTCAATCTGCTGCTTCTCCTGATCATTGACAGCAAGCATTGACAGCACATATAGAGCCTTGTCCTCAGCTTGGACAAAACCTGGGCTGGTCACCAGCCCATCAAACATCTTGATTGGGAGAGTCTAGATATAAAGTTAGGCACAAGTTGTGAAGTCAGTGAGGTGTCCACATACTTAGCCACATAGTGTATACAAAATACATTTGAAATGAAAGCAATGGTTTACATACATACATACATACATACATACATACATACATACATACATGTGTGTAGTTTACCAAATTTATTATGAGCCTAAATTATGTATTGTTATTTTTTAACTATATTACACAGTTTGAAACCTACCCCTGGTTCAAATTTTGAAAAATTAAACATATAACATTGTACAAAACAAAATGATTATGTGTTGGATGACAAAACCCTAGCTGAATTGTCATTGATTTAATGTAAGTGTAATTGTGATGTTTCTGCTAATTCTAATGGAACATTAAAGTACAAACGTAAAAAATCTTACCTGAGGTGTCTCTGGACTCAAAATCCACCCCATCCCTGTAAAACGCCCAAGCTGTAACAAGGATGCCTGAGCCCATTCTTTGTCCTCCTGGGTGACAGGTCTTTTGATGCCAGCTGAAATAATGGTATACAAATGGTTATAATGATAAAATGAGTAATGTATTTATCTCAATTTAATAGCATTTTATTATAATCATCATTTATTCATAGCACACAATCTAAGCTTTTAAAAAAAAAAAAAAAAAGGAAAAAAAAAATCTCAGTGTACATCTCAGCCTCACTGTCTTGCAACTATATTTCAATATGGTGATATGATCATGATTTTTCAGCTGCAATACAACACACCGCGAGTGTATGTTAACTTAAATACGATTAATCTCATTAGCAATAGCTTTAAACCACATTACGTAGTTAAGAAAATAATTCAAACCACGCAACATCAACAAACCTATTACAAACCTCGTGTTGTGGATGGTGTCATCTCTGACACTCTCTTGGTTGCAATGTCGTCCCCCTTCGGAGCGTTGGCCTTCTTCCACACACATTCCACGTCGGTGCGGGACACATTTTTCTCAACCCAAATCAACAAAGCTGCCATATGATGGCACTTGTCTCTGCCGATTGGGCACTCGCATGTGCTGTACCTGACTGCCTGGCCCTCAACGTGCACCTGTATTGAAAACAATTTAACCCTCACCCTAACACTTCTAAAACACATTGCTGTCAGCGCTGTTACCATAACAATACTTAAAGCGCTGCTGATTGACTTTAGCAGCGCTTTTAATACAATCCAACCCCACCTGCTGGTGGAAAAATTGGTGCATTTGGGAGTAAATCCCCAATTGATTATTTGGATCTATAACTTCTTGACGGATCGCAGTCAGCAAGTCAGATTTAATTCACGCATATCATCTTTAAAAACTATAAATACAGGGGCACCACAAGGGTGCGTTCTGTCGCCTATTTTATATACATTGTACACTAATAATTGTCAGGCCTCCTCTTCAGCCTACACTTATTTTAAATATGCTGACGATACAGCATTGGTTGGTTTTTTAAAATCTGACATTTCTTCTGTGAATGAATTCCAGAGGGAACTACAGGGTTTCACTCAGTGGTGCTCTGACAATTTTCTTGAAATAAATGTGAAGAAAACAAAAGAGATGGTCATAGATTTTAGTAAAAACAGAATTATAGTCCCCCCTTCTAAGATCAATGGTGAACTTGTAGAGAGAGTTTCAACCTACAAATATTTGGGAGTTGAAATTGACTCTAAATTAATTTTTAATGACTGTGCATTGAATAAAACTAAGAAAATGCACCAGCGGATGTTTTTCCTTAGGAAACTAAACACTTTCAGACTAGACAGACACATCCTTGTAATGTTTTATAAAAGTATTCTCCAGAGTGTTCTGTCTTTTGGCCTTATCTGCGTGTTTGGTAACATGCATGTTAGGGACCAAAAGAGACTGCAGCGTATGATCAGGATGGCCGGTGGGGTCATAGGACTTGATCAGGTGTCAGCAACTCAGCTGTACAATGAGCTTATCCTAAAAAAGACCGACCAGGTCCTTAATGACCCCACTCACCCTCTTCATCATAAATTCGTGAGAAGCAATAGGTCAACTGGTAGAATTTTACAACAGAGAATTAAAACGGAAAGGTACAATAAATCATTTGTGCCTACAGCGATCAGACTGTATAATGACCATGCACATCGCAAGTACTTTGATCCTGCACTGGCACTTTAACTGGATGGTAGATCCAATTTTCCTTTTTTGACAACTACTCCTAGTTATTTTTGTATATTTTTAGTAGTATATTATAGTATTGTTTATTCTTTGTACTGTGATTGTTGACTTCTGTTTTTGTCATTCCCATTGTACTGTTACTTTTTTGTTGTATACATGTTTATTGGTCTGTCTGTGGTGTCTATATGTTTAGAGAATATGTCGTGACCACATGAATTTCCCCTTGTGGGATAATAAAGTTTACCTTGACCTTGACCTTGACCTTGTAGCTAGCCCGGGGCTATCAGATCATACTACTACATTGACTAGCCTAAAAGTTCCCTAAAACCTGACTGTCACATATTTACTTTTTAATCCTCGTTTAGTTACATCCACAGTTATAGCAGTCCTGTACATTTTTTTCTTTTGAAATACCTCATCCAGAACATGGAATATCACCTTACGTCAACTAGCTAGCTAGCTTACAGCTAACTCACCTCAACCTCGTAAACCTTCTTTTTCATTGATGCCTGGACTCTACCCTTAATTATGCCACCTGAATGATGCGCTACACTAACCACTCTGTTTGAGTTAAAGGAGTTTAAACCCTTTTTGACCGCCAAGGGTACCTCACTAAAGAAGGACGTGATCGTAAATAAATTTACAGGTTCCGCCATTGTTATTGATCTGGACGTGCTGAGCGCTTGGACCCGGAAGAGGCTAAACGTCACGCGTGACGCCAGACTTAACAACCGGATAGAACGCTTCATGTGGGTGGGGGTCCAGGTTATAGACTGCTTCAGGTGGGTGATGGTCCAGGTTATAGACTGCTTCAGGTGGGTGGGGGTCCAGGTTATAGACTGCTTCAGGTGGGTGATGGTCCAGGTTATAGACTGCTTCAGGTGGGTGGGCGTCCAGGTTATAGACTGCTTCAGGTGGGTAGGGGTCCAGGTTTTTAGCATGAGTCAGCAGTTTTCTGCAGCTGTAACAGCTGTATTGTGTAGCATGAGTCAGCAGTTTTCAGCAGCTGTAACAGCTGTATTGTGTAGCATGAGTCAGCAGTTTTCAGCAGCTGTAACAGCTGTATTGTGTAGCATGAGTCAGCAGTTTTCAGCAGCTGTAACAGCTGTATTGTGTTGCATGAGTCAGCAGTTTTCAGCAGCTGTAACAGCTGTATTGTGTTGCATGAGTCAGCAGTTTTCAGCAGCTGTAACAGCTGTATTGTGTTGCATGAGACAGCAGTTTTCAGCAGCTGTAACAGCTGTATAGTGTGGCATGAGTCAGCAGTTTTCAGCAGCTGTAACAGCTGTATTGTGTTGCATGAGTCAGCAGTTTTCAGCAGCTGTAACAGCTGTATTGTGTTGCAGGAGTGTGTGCAGCAGCGATGAGGAGCAGCAGCCGGTCTCGGGTCAGCAGCTGCTTCAGGAGAGGAAACGAGCTCTGACAGAACGGCGTGATGACATCATCTATAAGATTTGGTAACAGCGGAGTCTTCTGATTGGTTCTCTTGGTCTCTGACACACTCCACAGCGCGTCCACATACAGTTTAAAAACACCTGAAATCAGAGTTTTCCTCCCGGTTAACAGAGCTAGAGAACTCCTTTAGGTACCAGAACCAGACCCAAACAGACTCTACACGCGGAGGTTTTGCTGTGGCAGGCCGCCACTGCAGGGTCAGCATAGAGGAAACACCCCCCCCACTCTGTTGCCGTGGTTCCTGAGCCGGTAATTGAAGGAGCAATTAAACAACAGGAGCTGTAAAGCTTTAAAGCCTCTGA
Organism: Perca flavescens; assembly: GCF_004354835.1. Lineage (NCBI taxonomy): Eukaryota > Metazoa > Chordata > Actinopteri > Perciformes > Percidae > Perca > Perca flavescens. The sequence continues at coordinate 40,772,597 of NC_041335.1, forward strand.
GCCCTGCTGAGAAGTCCTCCATGTTCTCCTGCTCTCACTGATGGTGTGATTTAGACAAAGGTCAACGGAGAGAGAATGTCCCATTCTGACCAGATCAGACATCCAATCAGTGTCTCTGTTTCAGCTCTCTGGTCCCGCCCTCCTGCTCCACTGCTCTGGTCTCTGATTGGTTCAACCAGCTGACAGCCGTCAATCAACAGATCGGTATTTCTTCCATCGTTTAAACTTCTTTGATCTCCTTCTCTTCTTCTGCAGGGCTTTAGTTTATATACTGATATGGTGTGTGTGTGTGTGTGTGTGTGTGTGTGTGTGTGTGTGTGTGTGTGTGTGTGTGTGTGTGTGTGTGTGTGTGTGTGTGTGTGTGTGTGTGTGTGTGTGTGTGTGTGTGTGTGTGTGTGTGTGTGTGTGTGTGTGTGTGTGTGTGTGTGTGTGTGTGTGTGTGTGTGTGTGTGTGTGTGTGTGTGTGTGTGTGTGTGTGTGTGTGTGTGTGTGTGTGTGTGTGTGTGTGTGTGTGTGTGTGTGTGTGTGTGTGTGTGTGTGTGTGTGTGTGTGTGTGTGTGTGTGTGTGTGTGTGTGTGTGTGTGTGTGTGTGTGTGTGTGTGTGTGTGTGTGTGTGTGTGTGTGTGTGTGTGTGTGTGTGTGTGTGTGTGTGTGTGTGTGTGTGTGTGTGTGTGTGTGTGTGTGTGTGTGTGTGTGTGTGTGTTCAGACAGTCTTCATGCTGACTCCCTCCATCAGCTGCGTTGTTCTTATGAACAGAAGTGGCAGGATCGGCTGGCTGAGGTGGAGCGCTGCAAGGTCAAAGCTCTTATTTCATCTTACATTCATATTTATTTATATTTATTTAAATAAAACTACATCCCTAACCCATCTTACATTCATATTTATTTATATTTATTTAAATAAAACTATATCCCTAACCCATCTTACATTCATATTTATTTATATTTATTTAAATAAAACTATATCCCTAACCCATCTTACATTCATATTTATTTATATTTAATTAAATAAAACTATATCCCTAACCCATCTTACATTCATATTTATTTATATTTAATTAAATAAAACTATATCCCTAACCCATCTTACATTCATATTTATTTATATTTATTTAAATAAAACTATATCCCTAACCCATCTTACATTCATATTTATTTATATTTAATTAAATAAAACTATATCCCTAACCCATCTTAACCCATTCATTCATATTTTTTTATATTTAATTAAATAAAACTATATCCCTAACCCATCTTACATTCATATTTATTTATATTTATTTAAATAAAACTACATCCCTAACCCATCTTACATTCATATTTATTTATATTTATTTAAATAAAACCCCTAACCCATCTTACGTTCATATTTATTTATATTTATTTAAATAAAACTATATCCCTAACCCATCTTACGTTCATATTTATTTATATTTATTTAAATAAAACTATATCCCTAACCCATCTTACGTTCATATTTATTTATATTTATTTAAATAAAACTATATATCCCTAACCCATCTTACGTTCATATTTATTTATATTTAATTAAATAAAACTATATCCCTAACCCATCTTACGTTCATATTTATTTATATTTATTTAAATAAAACTATATCCCTAACCCATCTTACGTTCATATTTATTTATATTTATTTAAATAAAACTTATCCCTAACCCATTTAAATAAAACTATATCCC